>NW_009214342.1:0-12118 GCF_000690835.1 Fulmarus glacialis
CCGGCCGTTCCCAGGTGTTGCATCGGGTGCCCGAGCCTTGCCCTGCCTTTCCTAACCAGGAGGATCCCCAAGGTGCCGGGTTCACGCGAGCAGTTGCTTTGTGAAGCTTGTGTGACGCCAGAAGTGAGGAGGGACAAGTTTTTTAGAAGTTGGAGAAGTTTCAGAGAAGGTCGAGGAGGAGTAGTGAATCCGGCACAGGGATACTGGCGGTGGCTTGGAGCGCCTCGGGGGGCGGTTTGGGAAGGGATGGCACAGTGAAGGGTTTGCTTTTTGCTTACCCTAGTCTTACAGGCTTTTTCTTTTTCTTCTTTTTTTTTTTTTTCTTTCTTTATTTTCCCCTGTAATACGCTAGTTTGGGCTTGTGACCTACAGGGACTTTTTTTGTGACCGGTATAGCTACACAATAGCCTGGTTCCTCATCGTATGAAATCTTGTAGCTACAGAGGGTGTGAGCAATGGTGTGTTAAGGACTTTAACGGGTATTAAAGCAGTGAGACAGAAGGCTGTTGTTGAAAACTGTGCTTTCCTGCAGGTGTGGCACATCTTTCAGTCGTTTATAAACACTTCTATAACTCACAATTTCTCTCTGGTTTGCTATGCTGGCCCTTGATTTTTGCATGTTTTTAGGAATATCTATCTGAGCTTCTTGGAGCCATCCTCAAGAATCTGACTACGCTGTATTACCTGGCAAATTCATCATTCATTGGGCTTGTTGCTAATGATTTCTTGTTTCTTTATTTTACACAAGAGAACTTGGTCTGTGTTCATGCTTGTTCATGCTTTCTTTGTCCACAAAATTCCAGCAAGAAACAACCGCAATGTACTTGCCAGAGAGAAATATTTCAAACAGTTCAAATAGAACAAAAATCGTAACACAAGCACCACAAAGGAGAACAGATAACCAGTTAGAAGACCATTTAAAAACAGCTGAGCAAACTTTTTAAACAGAGTTGTGTTAGGAGTTGCGGAGTTGTATCAGGAGTTGTTTTAGCATAGCGTGTTTAAAATTTAAGGGCAGGCTACTGGTTGTGTGCATATGCATTGTGTGCTGGGAATTTTTTTCTTAAATAGATTTTTTTTCCTCTCTAATTCATTTATTTATTCATCAGCCCTCCTTTTTTAAGCTGTGTGATAACATAGAAAATGCTTTACAGTTGATTCTCTCTTCTATTTTTTTGCATGTTGTGAAAATCTTTAAAAAGTTGGGCTTTGCTTACGTTCTTTACAGAAGACACTCCCAAGACACATCAGCTAGTTTTGCAGACATTGGCAAAAAAACTTAGGTGTAGGTGATGTGTGTTACAGAGGTATTTTATGCAAAATAATGTTACCACTTAAATATGACACCAGCTTCAGTTCCAGGCAGGTCTACAATTCAATTGTTTCATGGCAATATTAACTGATTGAGGGAACAGTAACACAACCTTGTTTTTGCCCATTTCTCACCTTGAAAATATATTTGTATGTAGCAGGTGCAGTATGCCCCAAAAGTTCCCCAATTCATGCAATTTTGGACAGATGGGGAGTCCTGAAGTCCTCAGAGAAGTTGCTTTCAATTTATCCCTTGATCTCACAAGCTAACCCTAACTCGTTCCCAGTGCCACAACTAGTCCTGAACAACCAGTATGTCATGCTTCTGGTGGATTAATGCCTTTCTAACTTCCATCGTGCAATTTTTTTCCCACCTTGACCGGAGCACTTCCTGTGTTGTGTAATGAGACCTGTCAAATCTCCCCGTCTGCCCCCAGAACTATGTTTTTCTCACATGACAAAGCTACCGTTAATGTTTGCACCCCAGAGATGTGGTAACACCAGAAGATGATCTGTCATTGAGTCACTCATCTCTCCTTATCTTTCTTCAGGTGAAGCAGATTTTCCCTTCCAAAATGACTCTCCGAGCTCTGGTTTTGTGTCTGGCTTGTGCTGGGCTTGGGAAGGCAAATGGTAAGTTGAATTTCTTGAAATCTGCCTGAAAATGGTTGGGGAACTGGTTTCTGATTCCTGATGCTTCAACAGTGAGAGTAAGAGGCAAAAATAGGTGAAACATAGATTGCTGGTGCCGTTTGACATACGTTAGATAGCTGAGGCATAGACATGGAGCTGGCAGATGTGACACAAGACCTCCTGGAGCAGCATTTGGAGATGGGAGGGACAAGCACCATCCCAATGACACTGGGCACTGTTGTTCACCTGAGTTCACAACTTCCTATAATGAATCATCCCTTCAGGAACAAATCTCTCTTTTTCTTTCCCTCCTTCTCAAATGCACTGCAAACTCTGAAGCTACATAGTCCAGAAATTCTCTTTAGCCCATTTTGCTGCTCAGTTCTCTGGCTTGGTGTGCACTTTTCTCATGCATTTAATCTTCCTCTAGCTTTTAGGAAACAAAAATGGAGTCTTTGCTCAGAATGGGAAGCCATGAGCTGATTTAATAGAACTGAAGTGGGAAGTCTGCAGGCATGGGTACAGAAATAGGGTATGTCGTTTTCTTTTAAACAGCTTAGAAGAAAACCAAAGCCTCAGCCAATGTAAATCAACATAACTTCATTGATTTCTAGGAGGATGCAGGAGAAGGACTTTTTGGTGGGGGAAAACCATAGAAACAATATGTAATTGATGGAATTGTTGTATCTGTGGGTAATCCAGGCCTTAGAATCAGCATTAGGCTTCTGAATATGTGCGATAACTGCCCATTTCACATTTCATGTCATTGCAGTGGTTCCGCAGGCTGAACACAGAAATGTGAAGGTGGGCAACAACGTGACTCTCGGCTGTGCCCTGACAGAACCCAAGGATGTTCTGCAAGTGACATGGCAAAAGGACTCTGAAAAATCACACAATAATATAGCTACGTACAGTACTATAAAAGGATTAAAGATTCACGAGCCCTATCAAGACCGAATGAATTTCACAAGTCTGGTACTCAATGAGACAAGCATCACTTTTTGGGACACTCGAATGGATGATTCAGGGTGTTACACGTGTCTCTTCAATGCTTTCCCTTTCGGCTCCTTCTCGGGACGTACCTGCCTGAGTGTCCTTGGTGAGGTTCTCTGCAGGGATATGTCTCTAGTGGAAAAGGAGGTGTTTTCTCACCCACAGCATTTCCTTGAGCAGACTCAGGAACTGCAGTGGTAGGAGCATCCCTCAGTAGAACCTGGTGTAGAAACGGAGCATTACTGCTGTGAGCAAGACTCTGTGGGGTCATATTCAAGCCTGTTGTGGTGGTTCTGGCTCTGGCCTGTCCTTGTTTGTTATTCTGTGACTAGCAGCTAAAAAGCAAGGAGCGGGATCTTTGTTTGTAAGCCCCCGAGCAGTCCCAGCTGGAACTGCAGTCCCAGCAGGCAAACCAACATTGCCTGTTGCAGCTTCCTCTCGGTGCCAGGTACAACCCCAGTGCTGTGAGCTGCTGTGCAGAACCCTACCATTGATAGGGAATTAGCAGGTAGGAGAACGGCATGGACCAAGAAATGGTTTTACTTTAACAGATTATTTTAAAACCTGGGATTTCAGGTTGAGTGAAACCTTTGGGGTATGTAACTTCAGTATAGGGGAAACCTGACCCAATGAACTCTTCTTGCATTCCTGTGCCGTGGGGCTCAGTGCGAATCCAGGAAGCTTTGCTCAGATTGATAATGGTTAAAGTGCTATTACTGCTTATGACCAGATGCTCATTGTGGTGATGGATTGTCTCATTTGTGTGTTGGAAGGTCTCAATGCATCTGTCCATTACAACATTTCCGAAGGTCATTTGATAGCCATCTGTAATGCTGTTGGCCTCCCAGAGCCCGCCATCACCTGGAACAACTTGTTCAATTCTACTCCTACACAGGAGATGGTCAGGCACACCAATGGGATGGTGTCCATCACCAGTAAACTGGAGATCTACAACACTCAGAGCATCGGTACACAGGACTTGACCTGCAGAGTAAGCAACGAGAATGAGAAAATGGAATTGCCTGTAAAAATGAAAGGAGGTAGGTGAACGATACAAGCTACTTGGTAGCATTCTCTTGGCCTCCGTGTTTTGCAATAGCACGTTTGGATAGGAATCTGCCAGGAAGAGGAGGGAGTGAAATGCGTATGTGCCAAGTAAGAAGACAGGAAATCCTACGTTGCGTTCATTGCCGTCTTTGAGACAGTAACATATTGGGGTCTTCTCCAAGAGGGGAAAAAAGCCAAACTAGTCAGCTAGGGAGCTATGGGTTTTAGAGACTCCGTGTGTTTTGCAGCAAGTCAAACTTCAGTTTTCACGCAGGCCTTCATAGTTTCTTTGACAGTCCAAAGATAGATATAAATATTTGTCACCTGATATCTGCCTAGATGAAGTAAAAACTCTGTGGGTCGCTTAATGAACACTGAAGTGGAAGTTTTGAAATTAATAACAAACTATCTCTGAACAAAAATTAACCAAACGTTTCAGTTAAACTTACTACATGTTTTGGTACATGTTTTGTGTGTGTATCATGTGTATCATGTTTTCGTTTCTCTGACATTTTTGCTAAGATGCACGTGCATTGCAGTAATGGTTAGGGAGGAATAGTACTTTCAGGCAGATGGGAAGGTGATCAGTTGAAGATACTTACATTGGTTTTATGGGGAAATCTTAAATATACCAATGTAACATCTGAATACCTTGTAGTGGTAATTTATTTCTTCTTCCAACGTTCTGTTCTGCTGGAAAGACTTTCACCCCAATTCTATAGATGAGAAACAGAAACATTAAAAGCTGAAGTACCATTCTCGGTTTACACAGGAACATTGACTTAGGTGATTTAAAATTCACGTGTCTCCAAATCCAGAGCCTTAAAAGGAAGACCGCTTGGAAATTAGGAAGACAGGAAGAGCAGCTTGGAATTGTGGGTTAATTTCCAAATTACGTGCTCAGGAAGTGATTGTTATAGGAATAGTAGAAAAGAGTAAGACCTGACTTTTAATACCTCCTCTCTAGAAGTTCAAAAGCAAATTAGTTCTTAATTCTGAGTGACACTAATTGAAAAAGCATAATAAATCTTTTTGTCCTGTCTCAAATGCAACATTCTTTTGTTTTGGCCTTTAAAAAGGAAATGTGTATCTCAGAAAGCAGGAAACTAAGGCTGCTGTTATTCCTTGCTAGGAGAATGAAAAATCAGCTAATAGCTTGTTGTTTTAACAATCTTGTATTTTAGAGAAAGAGAAATTCAAATGAATAGTTCAACCTCGCTTTGTTAAAAGACATAATAGTTTTAGCTTGATTCAAATAAATTTTAATTCAGAAAGTTTTCCAGCTAACGTCAGTGGGCATTGAAATGAGCCTTCGTATTATCATTTTGATTAATGGCAGTCACATGAAGTGGCTAATGTCTAACCAAGGAGGGACATTTACACTCAGATGTTGGATAAAGCTTGCAGGCATCAAAACATAGCCTGTCTTCTTTTCTGAAAGTTAATTTAGCCTTTGCGACAGTGATAAGTGTTTTAACAGTAAAGAGAATAACTTTTATTTTACAAACAAAACCCACAAATTCTGGATGAACAAAAAAACTCCTCAGAAAGTATCAAGACTTGCATAATGTTCTGCTTATGTATGTGTGCCAACTACTGTAGCAGGTATGGGAATGACAGTTTTCTTTGCCATGGATGAACATGAGCACATCTTTCCTTCACAAAGCATTTTCTGTGAGCAAGTAGGTTTGTCTTTGAAGATACACACATTGACTCTCTCTTTTGAGCAATTGGTGCTTTCATGTAGCTTAGCAATAACCTTCACAATCTCTATGAGGAACCATTGTCATTAATCAGACATCTTCTTGGCTCCTTTCCCTATATAAACTAGCTTAGTTTGGTGTATTTTTTATTGTTTTGTTTTCACAGAAGAGGGATCCTCTTTGCTTTGGCTGATGATTACTGTGGGGATTTTAATTGTCGCCATAGTTCTGATTCTGATCACGCTGTGCTGGAGGAAGAGGATATGCAGGAGGGGTTGAAGTGGTGAGTCACTGATGCATGGAAACCAATGGTTTTTGTAGAGCCCATAATAAGTCTGGTCATCTGCAGAGAAGAATTAGACTTTCTTGAGATACCATTAGGGGGTATGAGGCAGTCATATTGGACAAGTAAACTTTATAATAATGTGTTTACAGTTATTAGAGGTTGCCTCAGTTGCATGTCATTTTAAGAGCTGTTTTCCCACTGCTACTGCCGAGGGACAATACAAGACTACAAATTGTGAGGGGAGGATCTGAGCAGAGCAGGACATGCTGCTCTTGGTTTGCTTTCAGGCAGAAGTCTCAGCAGAAGTAATTCACCGGTCTTTTGCATTTTCATGGAGGGTCACAAAAGTGCGAATGTAAGCATCCTCAGAGAATTTTTGGCAGATGAGGTGTGTTGGAGAGAAACCCGCTCATGCAGAGTGACGTGCCTTCAAAGGAAGGGCTTTCTTCTAGTCACAGCACCTCTTTGTATTTTTAAGACAACCAGTCTAATATGATGGAGAAGTGCACTCAAACTTGGCATATGAGTCTGCTTCCTAATGATGAATTAAGCAGAAATTGCAGTCAGTGTAATGTCCTGGTATGTGTGATGACTTGATCATGGATCAACTCAACTTTCTAGTCTTAATTACTAATAACAGAATGAAAGGAAAAAATTAGAGGAGGGGGGAGGCCTTAGGATTCAGAAGTTACAGAAGTTTGATGGTCGTTGGTAGTTTCACTCTTACTTAACTAGATCAAAATGCTGTGTCTGGCTTTAAATTCTACCAATATGTTTAGAAACGCCAGCACACATTAACTCAGTTCCTGCATATTTAGATACTTGCTTCATGATGATAATGTGATATAAGGTAAAAAAGTGTTTCCAGGAGTATCAGACCTGTCTATCGTGAACTTAGACCTACAGCATCTACTGTTAAGAGGGGTTGACCTAGTAAATCTGCTACTGCCAGAGACACAAAAGTCTTCACTGAGAAGAAAGAGAAATGAACACTTCTTACACCCCAAATATAACTTCTTAATTGTGAAGTGTATGTGAGCTTTCCATTGATCCTATAAACAATTCAGAAGAGAAAATTTCTGTTGAGTTTTCAGACCAACCTGGAAGTTAAAGGGCAAGGAGTTGGTTCTTAATTTTTTTTTTAAAGGATCAGAAGAAAAAGTTGAAACACTCAAAAGAAAGGTGTATCTTTATTCTAGAACAACCGTTCCAAACACAAATAAGCTGGTACTAAGCAGACCTTGAAGAAGAGACCTTGAGGCAGAGGTGACCTGGCAGAGGTCTGGGATCCCCCGCTAGAGCGGATCAGAGAGTGACCAGGCTAGGAGAGTGCTGAAAAAGTGCAGGTGCTGCCTTGCAGAGTGTTGAAGCCCCTTCGTTGCATGCCAGGTGAGGAGAACCACACTGGGATGCTGTGACTGCACAGGTGCCTGAAGCAGGAGCAGGGTCAGTCAGTGAAACATTGCGTGACAAGACTAGGTTGTTCATGTTTAGACTAGGCTGAGGATGTTAACATACCTCCTGGCATGATTCTGGCCCTTGGATATTAGTGGTTCCCCAGGCAATGCCCGCATGTGGTTCCAGCGATAGCTGATAACAACACCATCCCCAGCAGGCAATACGTTAGCTTCACAGCAGGTTTCCTACACCACCAGGTATCAGGCTTGGAACCCTCAAGCCATTTCACGCATCCTAGTGCCATGTTGTGCGCGTGCAAGACACAATTTCTTGCTGCGGAGACGCCGCTGTGATGCACAACAGCAGAGCCTACACATTATTTTGGAAACTTTGAATACAGCTCCCCCCCCCGCCTTGTAAGGAAAGCGTAAGACACAGAAAAGCATAATACGTTTAAACTGAAAGCCCCTCCTTCCTTAGCTAATGGCTCAGAGCTTCAAGCCCCCCTGTGTCAGCAAGAGAAGAGGGATCTCATGTCCTCCTGGGAGGACATCTGGATTCCTGGCCCCACGCGTGTGCCGGCATGTCACAGGGTTGAGACTTCATGTAAATATCTGTTCCCTGAGGCAGAGGGGGTAAATTAGACAAGCAGTGTTTAGCAGTGGGTCTAAGTTTGTTGTATAGAGTTTATCAACAAAAGCAGGATTTGAGGGACGGACTTCAATTGTCTGTGTTCCTTCCCATTTATCATGGGTTTTGATTAACTATGGTGCCAGAATGTGACTTCTGCAGTGGGCTTGTATTATGTCTGTCAGTGTCTGTCCTTTTAATGTGGTCTAGTTTTTATCAGTCTTAGTCTGTATCTTTTCAGATGCTTTTCGGTCTTGAGTTTTGAAAACGTAATGTGCTGACCTGGATCCTTTTTGCATAAAGGCAGCATTACTTTATCCAGAGTAATTTTGACCAGCTGATTCTATCCCTTCATATAGTGACCAGCTTAGGGAAATGTGCAGTCCATCTTCCTAATGTACATCTGTTTTCCCAAAGGCCTCATTAATTAGTTTGTTGTAAAACTCCAGTATATGGGTGCAGTTGGATCACTCTGTCACCATCTGATTTCACCCCCCAGTCGCTCTTTTGTGCCTGTTACTAAAAGTTACTTACAATTTATCTTGTGTGTGTCACTTTCCCGACCAAATCCTTAGAATGCCAAGAATACCTGCGGAGCTACAGTAATTTTTAATGCTATGTTTAGAGTGCATTACCACTCCACAAATACCACATTGTAATGAGGAAATCCCCTACACCTCCCTTACCTCCCATCTAAGCAGCACACTGTGGACCCTAGTCTGTTTTTGCGGTGATTTGTTTTCTCCCCGATCATCTGTGAAATCTGTTTATGCTCTTTAAAGCATTGATTGCCGTCGATTCATGCGAAAGAGAATAACATCTTGAAGAAAGCTCTTTTCTGGTTTTATCCTCTATTATCCTCAGATTGTGTTGGAACGAGGAGTGGTGCCTACGTACATATTTCTGGACGCACTTTTTGTAACAGTACAATAGAGAGCTAATAGCGCTGGCTGGAGGATACCAATGTCTGTCTGAGGCCATTATCTGGGTCTTCAATACTACTTTTCATTCTGCACTAGATAACAAGCAAAGCCTTTCCAGTCTTGTCAAGACGCCTGGTTTTTAAAGTAAAACAACAGCTTTTTATCTGGGTGGCTGGGGACCCTTCTCCAACAAAGTTTCTTCTCTTCTGCTGTTGAGAGTATGGTTGGTTTTTGCTTTGCTTTTATTTTTGTTTTTTCCCTCCTCTCCATGGTAGATGCTTGGGAATCAGGTGAAGAGCTGAGGCTCAAAGCTGATGTCCTATCCCTCAGGCATTTGCCTTGTGTACCAGTTACAGAGCATACATACATTTTGGTTCTCCCTGAAAAAATCCCAAGTGAAGCATCTTCACAACATTTGGCAAAAAGTCACTTGTTTGGAAACAAACTGAGCAGCCTTTGTGGCGAAAGCTGATGCAAAAGCTTTGGAAAACTCACATTTTCATCCTCTGCCACGCAGAGAGGCAAACCTAGCCATGCCTGTCACTCGATTTAAGTGCGATGAGCAGGCTGCAATGAATCGCCAGACATAACTTCACCCATGCTGGAGGTTTCTCAGTGCTACTCTTCTGGTAAAAAGTTACACCGTTTCCTCAATTAATAAAGCTTAACTGTAGACCACACCAACGTAAAGCAGTTCAGTTAAGCCAAGTGCCTGGATTGAAGCAAAATAAAGGCTGTTAGTCTGAATAAATTCCTGGGACTTACCTATTGCATACATGTCTCAATCTGAATGCTTTCCACAGCATCAGTTGTTTATTTCAAGGCTTTCAGGATACTCATATTTCAGCCTGGCCAGCTGAAAAGCTTTATAATCAGTTCTCAGGACCTAGCAGTCTGCAGGGGGATAAAATTCCATGCAAACAGTTTTTTGGAGGCTTGTGGTGGTCTGTGAGGAAGGGCTATTTCATAAATGGATAAAACGGTGTCCTGGTTTCGGCTGGGATAGAATTAAATTTCTTCCTAGTGCTGTGTTTTGGATTTAGTGCGAGAAGAATGTTGATAACACACGATGTTTTTAGTTGTTGCTAAGTACCCTGCTAGTCAAGGACATTCAGCTTACATACTCTACCAAGCGCTGGGAGGGAGCATAGCCGGGACAGCTGGCCCAGCTGGCCAAAGGGGTATTCCATACCATGTGACGTCATGCTCAGTATATGAATGGTAGGCATGTTCCAGGAAGTAGCAATCGCAACTTGGTTATCGGTCAGCAGGTGGTGGGCAATTGCATTGTGCATCACTCACTTTGTGTATTCCATCATTATTATTATTATTTCTTTTTCTGTTCTATTAAACTGTCTTTATCACAATCCACAAATTTTTTTTGTTTGTTTTTTTCCTCCCGATTCTCCCCCTCATCCCACTGTGGGGCGGGGAGTGGGGGCGGGGGGAAGAGTGAGTGAGCAGCTGCGTGGTGTTTGGCTGCCTGCCCGGTTAAACCACGACAAACGGCCAACATGATTTTTTTTTTTTTTTGTTTTTTCTTTGAGCATTGGTACGTTGATCTCTCTTGGGTAGCTTATACATGTTTTGCCATGTGCAAAGCTTTAGAAATGGTCAAATAGTGTATTTGTGTTTAAAAAGCTATAACACCAGGATAAAAAATTCCTGGAGCTTGTTATTGAATAGATATGATGTGACCTAAGAAAGCTGAGCAGATTAGGTGAACCTGGAAGAAGAAAACTTGAAGAGTCTCAGAAGAAGAGACTAGATCAGATAAAAAAAATCCATTCTGTGGAAAGTGGCAACATAGCAATGAGTTTTTCCTGTTTGGAAATTGAAACATTCAAGTTTTCCTTCAAGTGGAAATTTTATGGAACTTAGATTAAGCAGCATTAAAGTCTTTGTTTCAAGACGTTTGTATCTGAATACAGCCCCTGTTTCAAAGAGATGCTGAACTTCAGTGTATCTCGAATGTTGCACGAGTGCTATAAAACAGATTGAAAATGCCTCTTTGTTACCAGCTAGAGATCGCTTAATAACCTGAATAGAAATTAAAGACACCCTGATTATTGTTTTTTGAAGTTTGGAAGTTGCTACAAATAATATAGATTCCGGTCTGTTGGGCTGTAAAGAGCAACTTGGCTGATCGGCTGTAATACATAAGTATCAGAAACCTAAATTTTGGTGGCCAAAGATGTCCTGAAAGGTTGGGGAATATGCCAGTCTTGTGCAGGAAATTCCAATTATTTGGGAAACTTTACAAGAACAAGTACTTGCACGCACTTTCCATTGCTTTATAGTTTATAGTAAAGATAGGAATTATTTCTGGAACAGCTGTTACAGCAGTATCCTCTAGTGTTTATTCAGTTTGGGGAAGGCTGCGTTTCTAAGCTTTGGCTTAAAATTTATGGCAATTCTTATTTTATCTGTATGACTTGGCCTGTTTCTTCAGTGGATTTGACATACAGCTGTTTTTCTTAATAGTGAGAGACTAGGTAGTTGAGAACAACATAGTAGCGGCTTGGTTTTAGGAGACTTTTCGGAGTAATTTTTCCTGAAGTGACAGCTAAATAACAGCCTTTCAGATGATAAACTCGGGACATAACTCCCTCTTTCATGAGGAGATGGATAAAATGCACTCTGCTCGCAGAGGAACGGGTCTCTGGCCATTGTGTCCCAGCTGGGGAGGCTCATTTTAGAATTGCCTTAGTTTCCTCTCAAGTGTGTCTTTATCGTGAGTAGGAGATTATGTTTGTCCTATTCTGAATTCCCCAAAATAGCAAAAATATGCAGTGGTATAAGTGAAAGTTGTTTTGCTTGCAACAGCCTCGTTCCTTTACCCTTTTTAACACTACACCAAAAAAAAAAAATCCCAAAACCCAAAAAACCACAGCATAAAAAAACATTGTAGTCAAACAGACTTAAACAGAGTTAATGAGGGGGAAAGAAAACAAAAGAAAAAGAAAAAAATAGAAAACACAAACATACAAAAATGTCAGTGGAGGGGTAATTCTGCTGTCAGGCTGTCCATCAGGTTTCCCGCAGACGTAAATATTTTGCAATCCAAGTGAAGATGTTTTCTGGGTTTAATTACACACTGCTTCCAGACAACTCCTGTTCCCTGGTAAGTCACTTAATTTTCTGTTCACAGAAACGTGCCTGGCAGTACCCTCCAGTCTGCATCATACATATAT
>NW_009214343.1:0-11798 GCF_000690835.1 Fulmarus glacialis
CAGAAACCCGGCTGGCAGCCTGCCGCAGACGAGGCTCACCGCTCAGCGCGCCCGGGCGCAGCGGCGCGCATCCCTGCTGCAGCCCACCGAGCATCCTCCGGCCTAAATCCCACCTAGGTCTGAGACGGAGAGGGCAGTAAATACACGCACACATGCACATGTGCTACTCTATATGGCTGTGTGAGTCCCGTTGTCTGGCTAAGAAAAACTCTGTTGTCTGCGCATTGAATGATCAATGAACTGGTCTCGGTAAGTGATTGCTTATTGCCTCCTGGTTATTAGTCTGCCCTCCGTGTAAAAGTCCTAGGCAAATCGATAATCCAAGCACGTAAGGCTTTAGGGCCCGACTGCTTTAAAAATACAGCTGGGTTAAGGGACCTGGCTACAAAATGGTTCCAATTTGTAGCGCCGACAGGACCTTAATAGTATCCTATAGGCAAGCACAAGCCCTAGGCTGTCTCATTTGTATTATTCCTTGTTCTCCTTTTTCTTTCTTTTTAAATAAGGAACAATACAAAGAATGAGAACTCAAAATCCAAGTCATGCTGTCAGGAAGAATAATGGATCTATTCTATACAAAAATGCCTGTATTGTTGGTTTGTTTACTTCAGCTGTTTCATGGCCATGCTGCTGTCAGACCTCTGGAGACAAAGCCCCAGCTCTGAGCCTGCTTCTGGGTGCTGGGCAGGGAGATCTTCCCCCTCTGCTGCTTCTACCCGGGTGGCAACAGAAGTCGGTGTCGGAGCAGCATACTCCACCCACCCCCACGAGCAACGCTGAGGATGGGAGCTGTGAGATAAATCGAAGACATCCAGGCTTCCCACTAAATCCAGCCCTTCTACGAAGATCCGATCTCTCAATGGCACATGGGGATTTACAGGCAAAAAGCCTATTAAGCATGCAGTGGTGTTAGGCATGGCTAGTACAGCTCTGCACATCTGTGAGGAGGCTTAAACCTCGGTGTCCTTCCCTGGAAGGGTGTCTCCAAACACTATTCTCTGCTTCATGTCACCCCAGTAGTGACTCATACATTGTCGGAACATCTCTATTAGATTGATGACAAGGAGGGGGTTTTAGAGAGTCCCAATTCAAATAAATAACTGAACAAAAATAGTCCGTTCCCATATAGCTATAGCAACCACGATCCGCCAGGAACTTTCTAAACAAAACAGAGAGTTACAGTCCTACAAGAAATCTAAACAAGGATCTACATAAGAAAACAAAGACAACCGGTAAAGGAAGGGATAGATTGCACAACCTACAAAGAAAGAATCGGCACAGTGGACTGACATGCATATTAATGGCTGTGTATTTTTGGTTTTGTGGGCTCTGATCTCTTCTAAAATCTATTTTTAAGCAGTTCCCTCAGTTTCTGGAATAATGATTAAAAAAAAAAAGTTCCAGTCATGGGCTACAAACTACAGGAAGAATAATTACATCTGACTGGCAAGTTAAACCCCAGAATGGAGAAAGCGATTTCCAAATCTGAGAACAGCCTACGGAAGAAACAATCCTGCTACTTTACTCTGATAATTTTTAAAGAAGACATTCTCATTCTAGTTAAGCAATCTGAGCTTCTTAAAGAAATAGCGTCATAGCAGGCCTTTTTGACTAAAACAGGAATAAGTGCATTTTCATAATCAGTTTCTTTAATTGCCAAGAAAAAGTCTAAATCTCCCCCCCCTCCACCGCTGATGAATTAGCTGTGCTGCTGCCACGTCTGTGAAACAACGCGTCAATAGAGTGGATGGAGATGCTCTCTGCAACACAGAGCATAACACAGCGGAGCTGTAAACAAGGCAGGGACCCAAAACAAAAACACAAAACATTTTGATGGTAAATTCGATTTAGCTGAGCCAGCTCCATGCAATGCTATTTTAATTTAGTGTTACAAAAACACGCCTTCATGTGAAGTATTTTCAAAAGCCTGTGACAATGTTAGTGTGAAAATTTCTTTAACTCATCCAGTTCATTCCTAGACGATGTTTCCTGCCAGCTACATTCACCACAAATGCTGTCTGGTAAATAGCAGCTGCAAAGGAAGGATAAGGATGCCAGGGTACACTTCAGTAAACACTCCTTCTCAGTAGCTCACTATATCCCAGGCCAAGCAAGCTAATATACATTCACAGCCGTGTTTAAAAACCCTCAAACACAGTAGGACTTTGCTTTCGTAACTCTCCCGGAGGTGAGGAGAGGAAATAAAGATTAAGGGCATGCCTGTACTTAGCGCTGCCTTTGCGTAAAGGGACTCGTCGAGGTGCAGCAATTTGGGCCAGCAGCCCGCCCGTACCGTGCTGCTGCTCAGAAGGCCTTTGCCTCGCACGACCGCGGTCGTGCTCTCACAGCACGTTCGTGCGGCAGCACGTTGCACGCTGGCCGCACACCCGGGTTGGGCACGCTCCCCTGCCACCCAGCCCGGGCTGTTCGGGCTGCGCCCTGCCTTTTGACTGGCAGCACTGAAATGCGAAGGCCTGGAATGAAACCTAACTATTCTCGTGCCTCTTCTTGTTTCCTCACCTAGCTCATCTTGTTTTCGCAAGCCGACACCTTTCCCCCGGCGCTGCCAGGCAGCAGGGAGGAAAGAGGGGTGAAGGCCGCGATCGGCCGCAGCCCGGCTGGCTCGGCACGTGCCCCCTCGGCAGGGCCATAACGGCACCTGCGAAGGATGAGGCTGCTGTGAGCCACTCTTCCCCAAGATCTTGTCCAGAAGCGGCTCCCCGGGGAGGACTGCTGGAGCCGGACAAGCCGCAGTGACCGGCCTGGGATACTATTGCAGGCGCCAAAAGCCCGGAGGAGAGACAGGGTTTCCAGGAGCCACACCTGTGGGGATAAACACACACACAGGGCCGGCAGCTCTCCCGGGGGAAAAGATTACTGCCCGCTGGCGTCACTGCCTCTCCGCCAGAAGTTATCAGTCTCGCAAAGGCACTAAGGAAACTGCCGGTGTGAATGGCCCTAATCTGCTTCTCCCGCAGCCCCTGATAACCCGGGGAGCGGCCAGGCCAACAGCGCACTCGCCCAGCGCCACGGGGAGCTGAGGCGAAACCACCTTTCACCAGCGCGGAGGATGCAAAAAAAGAGCAGGATCTACCCATAGCCTGACGCAAAGTTACCCTAGGGCTACGGTGACCGAGCACCCTGCGGGGCACTCGCTTAAAGTACAAATACAACCCTCCCCGCAGTGGTTTTAGCTGACCCCGACTTACGCAGGAGCCAGCCAAAGGGACGCTAGCGGGCGTGCTCTGCTACCCAGGAGCTCGTTCCTCCCACATCGCTACTGACTTTACGCTGCTGAAACCATCCCTGCCTTCTCCCTGATATCTTCAGTTATACCACTGTTTCCCAAGGTGGCTGCGCGCCAATTTGTTCGATTAACGAGGCGGCGAGCGGAGTAGGAAAATTACGGACTGCAAGGAGAAGAGGCAGAAAAAGTGAAGAGAATTGACATCATCAGGAAGTTGCATGACAGCTTTTGTCATACAAAAGGAGACAAAGGTTGGAATGGGCAGAAGGCCTGGCCCGTAACAGTGGCAGAAGAATGCAAAGAAATTAAAAAATTAAAAACCGAAATTAAAAAAAAAAAAAAAAATTGTTGCCACCTCTCTTCTTCCATCCCTCCCCTCTCCCCCTCAAAAAAACGAGGGAGAGAAAAGCAGACACATGAGCAACACTTCCAGAAGCTCACAGGGAGGAGAGCGCGCCTAACCTCCTCGTCGCAGCATGGCTGCAACCAAGTGAACTGCACAGTGGGGAGAACGAATGGCAAAAATTGATTATTCCAACTTCGTGAACCTTTGCTCCAGAGAACCCTCATCAAACCTAACGTTGAGTGAACATCACTGGCTCCACCTTCCCAGCAAGAGCCTTGGACAATAAACGGGAGACCCTGTGGTTGCTAGTACAGCACCAGTATTTGTACGGCCTGAGGTACCCTGGTCATCAGTATTGCACTCTATTAATTAAACCACCTAAACTCATATACAAAAGAAACCCACACTCCATGGCTTAGAAGCTTTTAAGCAGTGATAGCCATGGTCATCACTGGCACTACTTGAATAGTACCTTGTGATAGAGATTTTAAAAGCAATTGAAAAAAAATAGCTAAATAACACAAAAGCCCTGTAAATGAGAGTAAGCTTTCCCACATACAGCAAAGCAAGACTCTCACCGATAGGTACTGGGGGAAAGGAGAGGGAAAAATGTGGTGATATCATCACATAAAATGAAATTACTTCTACGGTGCAAAACTTTCAAGATTTTTTTCTCTCTTTCCAGCTACCTCTTGTATTTCAGGTTGCATTACTTAGATGGCTGAGCCCACTAAGGACTCCATTTCTAGCCATTTCACTTTCTCCAATAGTTTACTGACATTTATTACCTAAAATATAAAAGTCCAAACAGTTCAAAACAAAGAAAACACAGGTCAGGAGAGCTGAACAAAACCGAGAGTGTGGGAAGAAAACAGTCCTGTGAGAAGCTGCTTCAGCACTAGACAAATAAAATCCCCTCTCTCTGGATACAAAGACATAACTCTTATTTATGTGAACGGGAAACATGCTCATGCACTGAGAGGGGAATAACTGCCATAGATCAGCAGAACGACTGCACTGGAGATGGCTAAAACCAGAATACATGTGCAATGAATGTGAAAACCATTTCAGCCATCTGGGCTACGTAATTTTTCACAGATGCTTTCGGAGCTAGATGGACCTTGTTGCCTCTCTTTTCCCTGACATTTCTCCAACATTTGCAAATTGCTTTCTGTGACCTGTAGGATGGTACTCCATAAAAATTTAGTCTGTTCCTTTCTGCCATCATCCCAAGTGTTCAAATGGACTTCTGTAGCCAGTTTTCCTTCCAGAAGGATTCTGCAAAACGCCCTGTTCAGTTGGATGCAGCCACCTGGCAGGTATTCAGTCCAGTAATACGTCCACACAGGCTGCGATACAACCACCTCCATAGATGGCTTCAAAAAACTCAAACTGCAAACAGCTTAACCCATTGAGTACAAAGCTTTTTCTTGGGTACCTAAAAAATACACACCCCCACTGACTCATTAAGATATAGGGATGCTGCTCTCAGTTGCTATAGCTACCAAAATTAACCATCTCCCCCTCCATAAAAGAAGACGACCACGAAAACAAAACAAGAAACTCATTACTTTTCACTCAGCTGCCTCAGAACAGGTTTGCAAGTCTGAGGCATTAAAAAAAGTAGAGAAAACTGGATGCTAGACTTCATGAGCTACTGGTGGTTTAGAGTTTGTTAGCTGGATTTTAACCAACTGGATTTAGCTAGGGAGATTCTATTTTTTTTTTTTTTTCATTCCTTTTGTAGCTCTTGTGCAAAATATCAGGTTACTGTCACACGATGTGGTAACTCTGGTTCTAGGGCACATAGTACCAAATAAAATAAAATCTAGCTATTTGACATAAAACACTGAACCTGCCCAAACCTACATTTCTGGTTCTAATTTGTTTTAAAGTATTTCTGAAGGATAACTTTTGTTCTGGCAGGCGTTACTCCCGACTACGAACTGTCTGTCCTCTGAATCCAGCATAAATAGAAATCTGAAATACATGCTGTTTTGCAGGCTTGGGCTAATTGAGTTACCATGTGCCCAAGTCTGATTCGGGATACATCTACGTTGCCAGTTGATCTGGATCTGGTATTGCACAGACCTGGTCTTAATAGCAAGGTAAGCAGGATGGATGTCTGTGGAATCATGGTGCTAGCACCACCCATTCCGATGGTCACTTTTATTTACATCTGGAGGTTGCATTTTTAGAGGCACGAAGCTACTTCTAGATGGTATCCAACATCATAATGTTGAACAACCATAACCAGCGTGGTTCATAGCAATGGCACACTGAGAACAGCCTGCATAAAAGAAACAGATCAGGGTGAGTCTTGGATTTGTATGCAATGTCATGCAGCTGGGACTGTGGTTCTTGGAGCATTTCTCTGATGGCAAGGATAGTTTAAACAGCCCTGGCTCCCCTTCTTCTTTGGACATTGGCACCCACCCCACTCCTCTCCCTGTGCTCTGCCAAAGCCAACTATTTATGCAGCTGTGTGGTGAAATGTATCAAGGAGCTGATCTGGGTGGGGAGAAAAGAAACCTGAAATAAAATTCTAGGCTATTTTTCTGGCCAGATCACTTCTGTGATCAGGTACATCAGGAAGCCACATGAACGCTTTTGTTGGCATAGCCTGGGGTGGGAGAGAGGGAAGAGGAAGGCTGCTTTATGGGAGGTGTTATTCAAACAGTGCTGCTCCTGGATGTGGAACCACAGCCAAAGCAGGCTCCTACGTCCCCGAGAAGTGGGATTTGTGTGCACAGTTCAGGCATTCATTAGTAATGGCTGGGCCCCCTTTTTAAACCTTCCCTCCTTCTCATGGGGTGTGGGGGGAAACAGGCTCATGCGGTTCTGCTAGAGTAAAGTTAAAGCCTTGTAAAGCTAAATAAAGCTAGGCACCGTTTTTATAAGCTTGGTAATAGTGCCCTGTGGAAACAGGCCATGATTACAACCATGGCAGTTTCTAACTGCATCTTTAAGCAGCGTCCCAAGTCTGTCGCGCTGGTATTTTTAAAGGGCTTTGAAGCAAGAATGATCACTGTTGTTAAGACTAGGCAGTTTTATATCTTTTAAACTCCAGCCATCAATGAGACAAAACTAGGTAAGCATTTTATATAAATCTGCAGGAAAATGAAGAAGTTGAGGCTTGCTCCGTGACCTATCACAGTTAATATTAATCTTAATACACAAAACCAACTACATGTAACAGCTAAGCTTGACTCATTGCATTCCCCCCCTTTACTCCAGAAAACTGCCTTGTGTCTACTGTTACATACACAAAAACTAGAGATTGCCAAAGAAAGAAAAAATCTTTACCCCCAACTCTAAAACCTCAACTTCCAAATCACTGTTTTTTGAAATAACTAAAGCTTATCAGGACTAAGCCTGCCTGTGACTCCCGAGGTTAGCCAAGCTCCAAGAAGCTTCATTTCAAGCCTCTTCTCCTGCCATGGGGAATACTGCAAGCTAAAACTCCCTGGTATCTACTTGAAGAAGGGCTGTCTCAATGGCAGGAACTGTTAAAAGGACAGGGTGCTTTTCTTGTACAATGTCAGAGGCCACATGACAAAGTACAGCTGAAACCTAAGCAACAAAAAGAAAAGGTGGAAGTCCGAATTTCCGTTCATTTGTGATATGGAAACACACTTTATTTAAAGGAAGCAAGAGGTGTTGGGCAGTCCAAACGTTTTACGACTAACTGAATCAGCTGCTCTCACCCTTTGCAACGTGTGTCAGTTTTGCAGATGGGGCCTGGAAGACTATGGGAAGAGGAGAGCAGCAGAGATATGCACCGTAATGTGACAGAGATCAGGAGTCCTCTGAGAGGTGCACAACAACTGTTTTGAAACCTGTTAAGCAACAAGGCCATATAAAACCGAAGAACTAAATACTCTCTTTCCTCCTCCTACCACAGTTCACAAACAGAAAACAATTCACAAGCACTGCAATGACTCCTGCTGGGTCATTTTTAACTTGATTTTTTTTTTTTAGTCCGGAAACAATCACAAGCATGCAAACACAACACACAAAATTAATTGCTCTTCATGTGTTGGCTCTCTTCTTTTTTGGAGATAAAATACTTCTCTCTAAATAAACCATCCCTCCTACAATAATCTTAGATGTGTTGTAGTATTTAAGGACTTCTGAAGGAAGACATATAAAGATGACATATAAACTGACATTCATATACGATAAAGTGAGACTGCTGCATTCAGCACCGAAACCGAATCCTCTCCCGGGGCAGAACACAGCAACTGTTTCCCAGCTGGAGCAGCACGGAGGTAAAAGCAAGCAGCGACCGCTTGGAAGCGTGCAGGACTTGGGCAGGAGGTAGCTGCCCACCCCTGCAATACTTTATTTAACGCAGGGCAGCAGAGCGCGGTTTCACAGTGCTTGCAGCAGCACAACCCCCCCAGCTTGCAGATGGTGAGCGGGAGGGAGCATCACTTTTGGCCGCGCAGGGCCCCCTGGAGCACGGGTTCAGAACTGGGAGAGAGGAATATCGCTGCCCAGGGGCAACTGCTGCGAGCCGGTAATTCCTGCTCCGGTTCAGATCAATACCGTTTCTTGAAGAATTCAGCTGGATTTCTGAAATTGCCTTGCTCACAAATGGGCCCTGCTCACCCACACTGCTCACTGCATTAAGCCAGCACTTTAAGATTTATTTTTTGGTCCTAGCAATGCAAACAGATTTGACCTCAACTACATTATCTTCCCATCCAAATCTTACCAGCTTAACATGTAGAGGTTTGAATTCTTCCATTTGTGAAAACAACATCTTCTGATTTTCAAAGCTATTTTAAAATAGCAGGAGGGTATTGCATATCACTTTTAACATGTATCTGGTGTTATCTGGAAGTGCCTGGTCCCCCACTGACTTCATCCGTCCCCGCCTCACTGCGCAAAAGAGGTTTTGCATAGACGTGGAGAGTTGGCTACTACTGTTTTATGTGCTAGAAGCTAGCAAGGAACAACTGGTACCCTAGATTGTGGACATCCCCACTCTCAAATTCTGTAGCTTGCACTCCCTAATATCCTATAGTGGCTTAAACTCATGTGTAAGAGGCAGATTTCAGGGTTCTTTTTCCATTCGGAGTTTTGTACCTTTGGAGTATATGTTTTCAAAGTATTTGCAACAGCAAGGGCTGAATTTTATCACTGATGTAACTTCTCATTTATTTATTTTAATGAAAGCTGTCTTTCTCATATAATCACTATATTCAGTAACTAGGGATTAGCAAAAATACCAAATATCATGAGAAATCTAATAAAACAAAAAGAGACAACAATATTCACCACTTGTTCTACACTCCCACTATTGCTCTTGCCAGTGGATCTGGGCCAACAGTTTAGATAATGGAAAACATTTGCAAAGAGGTCTTCATGCGTGAAGAACACTTAACTTTTCATATAATGGAATTCAGCAATATTTTCCTGACAGTGTGGGGCAGTGCTTCCCCAGTGAGGTTTGCTCTGGGTACTTGCACAACCTTACGTGACTGACACGTAAGATGATCTGCTGGCTTAGAAAACTACTGCAGAAGCCAAGTTAGTCCACTGCATTTTTGCATAACAGGTAGGAACAGCTGTTCAAAAGGGGATTTTTTTTCTTAGGGATGTAACTTCCAGTCCCATAAGAATAAAGGGGAGTATTAACCATTTCAAAAAGAAACCATGTTTTTTCCTGGATTCTTTACAGAATACTTGTATGAAATTATCTTGCCAGATGAACTTTGACATGTGAAGAACAACAGTAAATAATCACGTATACCATGCGAAAGTGAAAAGCTGTATTTTTTTTTTAAGTAAGATTCAGAGACACATCAGTCAAAATGTAAATTACTCTATGGAATAATTACTGGCTTAAGACTGGGCAAATACCTTCCCTATACTTACATATCTTATATTTGAATCAAAGTGCAACTTGAGCTGTAAACTTCCTGTGTTTGGAGGCCTAACAAGAAAGTACAGTGGAATAACTGTAGGGACCAGGAAATGCTTTGATCCACAGTTAAAGAGGAATGTAAAGCAAACGGGCACTGCAGAGACCGCTAACGCATTTAAAGATTTTGTTGTTTCTGCTTCACTAACCATGTTAACTGTTATCAGGTGTCTAACACCATTAAGATGAGTGACAAAGGGGTGAGAATTCAGGTCAGATTCGGAAAAAGAAGAGGTTACAGACTACTTAGATAAATTGCATGTTTTCAAACAGGCGAGTTCAGGTTGAAATTTACCCTAAGGAAGCCAGAGAATTGTCTGAAGTGATCTCGACATTGTTAGCGCTGCCGCTGGACCCTCCTGAGTAGAGGCTGGCGTTCCAGAGACTGTGAAAAGGCAAACACAGTGCCTCATTTTGGTGCCTTCCCTTTAGACAGCACTATTATCTGTCTTTCTGTAATAAACTGTAAAATGTCACCAGTAATTCCTTTGAAAGCTTTCAAATTTAAATTCCCCTTCGGTTTGATAGTCTGAAAAAGATTACATCTCTTGCAGACCAGAGAATTTTTGGTTTTGACAAAGCAGTAATTGCAATGATGCTCACAGTAATGGTGAGAGAGAGAATAAATGTGACTTATTATCTTCCACGCGCATGCCCAAATGTACGTACATTCTGAACTTTAAAAAACTTGTATTGCCACGCACGCAGAGGTTTAAAATACAAGACTCTTAAAGCATTACAGAACACAATAGAGTGTCTAATTTACACCTGAGTTCTTGACGCTTATTCATCCTTTATGTCATGTGGTCTATAACTGAATAAATAAAGAAAATCTTTTTGATAGCTGCCTTTAAGGTACTAACCTGCTTACAAATCATTTGGCATAGCTGCTAAACAATAAAAACATACAGAGTATTAATCAATCATCCATTTCCCTTTAGAAATGCTGAGATGATAGAAATCCTTCAAAAAATATAAATAAAATAAATGTCTATTCCTGAAGTTAATGCATGAAAAAATAAGCACACAGACCATATGTCTTAATATAAAATAAATATTTCCCATTGAAAATGCGGATCTTATTTTTTCAGAAAAAACTTGGATAATAAAATCAATATTCAAGATATGGATATGCATTGATATACAGGATATAGAAAGTTTTGCTGATATGGTCAATAAAAAGTCATGATCTGGTTTATTATCCTTATTCTTCTGTGTTACATTCCCCAGCCAAAACTAGAAAGCTACTCTTTGTTGAGTATCAACTTTTTGAAAAGTTGGAAGACTGTACATTGTTAGTACTGGCCAATGTTACCTGTGGCTGTGGAAAGAACCCCGTCAATGAGGGTGGTTACAAACAGAATTAAACATCAGGGATATTCCTCAGCCACTGTAATGGTGGATCAACACGCGTGAAATAAAAATTCCTTCAACCAGCCAACCAACCAAATAAGAAATAAAATCCCCGTAATGGTGGACAAAACCAGTAGTCTTACAGCTGGATGTCCCCATATGGTTACAAGTGTGGCGTAGACATACCCATACACGGTTTATGTTACTTCATTTTGCCGAATAATAAAAGAATGTCTTGTTCTGACAAGATGCTGGAAAGTGCTGTGGTGTCAGTCCAACAGGACAATTATACACGCATTTAAGAATAAAAATGTGGGTCATCTCAATTCAACTATTTATGTGGTTACAATTAAACTCATGCTCAAATGCCGTATCTTCCAAGATTGTGCTCTAGTTATGTTAGGAAATGAGAGTCACTTGAGTACGTGGTGTAACACTGTTTCTGAGCAAATCAGCTGGCAGCATCCAGGGGCAATGTACCAGGGCTGGCAACAGGCCGTTCACCACTGCGCCCTGGGCGCAGCCAGGGCAGCCAGCTGACTACCACTAAGCAAAAATTCTGTGACAGTTGATGTATTTTTCCACACAAAAGCTTAATTATCTCATCTAATAGATGGCAAATACAGATTTCTCAGGGAGAAGCTAAGGAGACAGTGCCCTTCCCTGATCTTACAGATACCCAGTAACACTGGTTCACGTGACAGCACAGCACCCACATCGTTGCATTGTTCTTTCTTCCTCCACTAATCTATATGGCACCTTCATTTGGTCTGTTAATGAGAACGCGTTTCATGTTAATAATTCATGCCTGAATAATCTAGTAAAATAATACTTACACTTTTGGCTATTTGTCTGCTGACTATTTCTCCTGCTCTCTGACTACAGAATAGAGGTGACTAATCATAGAATCATAGAATCAT
>NW_009214344.1:0-287 GCF_000690835.1 Fulmarus glacialis
CGCCTCGCCCGCGGCCGGTCCCCGCGGTGCCGGTGACACTAGAGGGCACTGCCCGTCCTCGGTTGCAGCTTCCCTCTGGGACAGCCAGCAGAACTGGGCTGCATTCCGTCATCTGGCTTTAATTAACAATTGAATTCTTATTCAGAAATTCTAGGCTGTTTAATGCGCTGTTGTTTTGTTTTTAGCCTTCTGTTAATAGGATGGGTGGAGTCAGCAGTACTCACAAACAAATACAGAATCAAGCGTCCCGTACAGTAACAATTTTTTAAAAAAAAAAAAAAAAAAAA
>NW_009214344.1:313-16076 GCF_000690835.1 Fulmarus glacialis
AGAAGGCTGAGTTCGCCCTGCGATGGGGTTTAGATCCCTTGCCAGCTGTGCTTCCAGCCAGCGAGCGTGATGCACAGCGTTGGAAACACGTCGGGGAGAGTGCTGAGGAGTTAGGGTGATTTATTTCAGCAAAGGTCAAGAGAGAGATAAGCAGAGGACAAGAATAGGAAGTTTAAAGAGTGCGTCTTCGGTATGTGTAAAACGTGTATCATTTACATTACCCTTGGAAAAACGTTTCTTAATTTCAGGACACTAAATCACCTGAGTTGCTGTTCCAGGTTCAAACGTTTCTTCCATTCGTGGGCTCTTTTAACGGCATTATTTTGGATGGGATTTACAAAAGAGGTTGAATAGTCAGGTGAATCGCATTAATAAAAGCAGGCGTCATTTCACATCAGAAAACTAACGCCAATATTAGACGTTTTATCAAGATAATGACGTCCAAGCTCAGTGTGAAGACACCAAGCGTTGCTATTAGCTCGTCCGTGTCTTCTGCGCTCAGCGAAGCGCTGTAACGAGCGCTGCGTGCTGGCCAGAGCGGGCGTTCTCCTTTGCTGCGGAATTCCAGCACTCAAGTTCAAGAGATTAAGTCCTGTGGTTTAAAGCACTATTCGTTGCTTAAGCTGCGATTTGGGATCGGGCCCTATACCAAATCTGGTCTGTTTTTTTGTTCTACCTCTCTGGTGTTTAGCCGAAATAATTTCTTTCTGGTTACCTGCTGCTGACTTCCAGTGAGTGTGTAAGTTCTCTCACACCAAGTATTCATAAACGTGTGTAGTTAACAGCTGGTTTGCCTGATCCCTGCAAATGATCCGTTAGTTGAGGCAACGGGTTTTCGGTGTAACTCAAGGTTTTTCCACATCTAAGTTTTAATTTTCAGCTGTTTGAAACATCATGATTTTTTTACATAGGAAAAGCAATTTTTTAATAAAATTCTAAAAGACTATCCTAGCCAGAACTCATGGCCATTAAAAGGCAAGCCAGCAGAACAATAGGTTATATTTTGTGCAGAGTAAATTGAAAGTATTTTATTTTAGTCCAGCATAATCACTTGCAAATGTCAAAGTGATTTGGAGTCGTTCTGGTTCTTAGCAATTTATCTTTAAACAGTGCAGTGAGTATATAAATTTCTGAAAAATCCTTCTGGAAGTTACTGCACAACTACAGAGGATAGTATCGCGTGCTTATTATGAGTATGTAGGTTTTCTAATTATTTCTGTATAATCACGTAGTAGTCTTGGACAGTCTAGTCTCATACCTGATCTTTAGTAATAGATCTGTCATTCAACAAGAGCGAGCATCACCTAGTTTTGCTTTATCGGCTCATAAGCAAAAAGGAAAAAAAAAATGTTTAATCAATATGGAACAACTCTTTTTGCATTCACCATTTTATAATTTGAAATCCTATTTTGTGCGTGCTAACAGTCTACAAGCAGTGAGATGCCAGAACTGCTATAATAGGATTTTCCCCTTCCTAGCGGGATGTTGCTTATGGCTATAAAAAGTTAATTTCAGATCCTGATACACTTGCATTAATTTTTGAGACATTGGCTGAGTGTAGTACAGCGAAGAATAACAGGAGCACCGCACCGCTATGCTGTAGCTAATCGTTTATTACCTCCAGCCAAAGGAAGCAGCGTTAATGTGCAGGCCACAATGTCTGCAAAAAAGAGGTAGGAAACTGGCAGAAAAGGTCTCCCAGATTTCTTCCTGAGGGTCTTGAGAACAGGACCGAGAAGGAAGAGGAGAAACAATAGCTTCATCATCTCCTAAAGGCTAGTGAAATCGGTCTTGGCGTACTTGGGAGATCCTGTTTGTGCATTAAAATAGTATTTGATGATAGACTATAATGCTTACCAAACCGTCCTGCTTCTGAATGAGAAAACGCGTCTTCATGGCTGTTTTAAAGTATGATTTATGTATGAAAAACATGCAATTTAGATGTTTATCATCTGTGATACGCACCATACCTCGGTAATGCGTTTATATTCTTTGGAGTATTTGCTGACAAAAGGAGCATGTTGCCTCTTCGTTTGCCAGTGAGGGATCTGTTGACTCCACAGCTATGTAAAAACCTCTCATCAGCACCTATTTTAATCAGCAAGAACTTTACTATAAATCATTATCAGAAAAAGCATTGTGCTACACTTTTATACCAATGCATTTATTTTTAAATTAATAGGGAAAAATAATACAGAGCCTGTGCTTGAGATGGGCTAATAAGCGTGCCCATGAGACTTTCCTTTTTAAGCACTAAATGAAAGCTTTTGCATTGCTAACAGGCTACAAAAGTTGCTTAGGTAATAAGACTCTTTTTCTCTTATCAGTGGAAAAGAAAAGGGGAGGGATGGGATGGCTCAAGGGATTGGTAATCAGATTACAAAGTCTTTCACTTCTAGGTCACTGGTTCAAATCTGCCCCTGTTTAGTAGTGACCAAAATCTGTTCCCAGCTGATGGCTTTTCAGTAGCCTTTGTGCAATGCATCAGTGATCTATATCCAATGTCTGGTGAAAATCACTCCCAGCCGTTGCGTTGGGAGTCTCGACTCAGACCCTTTAAGTAGGAAGAAACGACTGGCTCACGCATCGAAGGCTTTGGTGGTGGTTTATTTTCCAGAAATAATTTTAATAAGTTAGCGGAGCGGTGCGGCTGAATCTGCACTGTCACAGCTGCTCTGGGCTTCAACAGCAGACCCTGCTTCCCAGCACTGCCACTACCACTCTTAGCATTGCTTCGTAAAAAACTGTTACCAGCTTATTTAAGAATTGGACTGATATCTCGCAATTTGAGCCGCATGGTATCACTCAAATTTACTTCCGTATTAGGCTAGAATAGATGAAATCATAATTGCAAAAAAAATGAGAAGTAAAAAGAAAGTTACTAAATTTGTTCATTCTAGAAGAAATATCATACTTATCAGTAAAATCGATTTTTACATACAGAGTGTGACAACATTTTTATTGATGGTTTTGGTGCTGCAGTAACTCTGCGCAAGCTGTGAGACAGCAACTTTGGTAGGCTCTCACACTATATGTGACCAATACCACTGCAGTGTGCTGAGGTAAATGTTGGAAGAGCTTTATAAAATGAAATAACGAAAACAAGGGAAAACAGAGAAAATTCCCCAGTACCTGCGGAAGAGCCCTTTCGAGTGTACATTTTCTAGTGCCGTCTCTTACTGGTGCTTACTGTCAGATATTTAAATGATAGGTTTATAGACTTTGCTCTTGTCAGCATTTTGAAGCGCTATTTTCCTTAAGGTAGGGGAGTGCTAGAGGACACTTGCTATAAAGGGAATATAATTTCTGGTTCATTAATACATGAACTTGAAACGATGACTGTCTGCTATATGTGCTCTGTACATTTCTATGGGAAGCACTTTGAGAATTTAGAGGTGCGTTTCTGTCCATAGGGATGCACACAACCCATTATAAAACTATGACTTTTTCCCCAAAACTAACCAAAGGAAAACTGTATTTCTTTTGAGACAGCAGGCATGCCGCATATATGTCGCAGTAGATATTTTTGTACAGAACTAGATCTTTCATCAATCCTAAATGATACTTCATCAATCCAAGCCTCGTTGGATCAAATGGATCACATCAGCCATCTCCCTCATTACTTGCATAAACCTTGGAGTTGGCTGATAACGCCTCAACCTGGGAAAATAAAACACGCGCACATGCTGAGCAGAGCTTGGTGGGGAACCAGCAAGTGGGATACACATCTGGCACGGGGCTGGCACAGGTCTTTGCTCTCCCAGTAGCTCCCCTCCAGCTCCTGATGTTCAGAGTCATCTGCCTAACACACTTACGGCTTCACCTTTCAAACCAAAGCTGAAAAGTTGCCGATAAAACCTGTGTACCACAACACGTGTTCATTAGCCATATTTTGCAAGAATGGCTCGGGTGGGATTTATTGCCACTATCTTCACACTTGGCCTTCAACGGCCAAGCTAGCTGGCTTGCAATGCAATGCGATCCCCTCCAGAAACCACAGCAAGTGCAGGAAAAAAAAATCCCAAATGATGTATTTGTGATCCAAAACACACCATCCGCATCTAATAATGCTTTGATATCCGATGTCTCGGAGATCCACGGGACTCGGAGCAGCCGCTGTATCCCACCAGAAGGCTCAGGCTGTCCGAGCTCCTGCAGGAGCTGTGTCTCTCCATGTCCTAGCACCAGTTTTGTGAGCTGCTCCTAATGTTGTGCTCAAGCTTACTTGCACCTGCATCTCCCTCCCCGTTAGCGGGGGCATGATCTAAGGTTAGCAGTACAAGGGTGAGGGTGAAGGACTGCCAGCCTCACGGGGCTGTTCGGTCCAGGAGTGCAGGTTTATAAGCCAAAGCCATTCATTTCAGGAGTTCAGACAAAGGTTACAGGGGAAAAAAAAAAAAAAAAAATTAAACTGAAAACATTGGCGGCACAGCTGTTGTTAAGCTCGGGAAAGCTTCCTTTCAAGTCTGGCGTGAACCTTTGCTCCCTTTCCACGGGGAAGCTGGTTTTGTTCCAGCGTTTAGATCAGGTCCTCTGCTCCGAGGCTGCACCAGAGTGCTTTAGGAGTAGGCAGACTCGGCATGGGGTCAGACAACAAGGTTTGTCTATACTTCAGGGGTTTAATCGTTAGTTTAGAAAGGAATTTAGTTAAACTGAGGTAACCTTCCAACAAGGCATTTGTCCTGGTATAACGATGCTTCTTGGTGCAGCTTAAAAGGACCTTTATATGGCTATAAGTGCATGCATATAGACTGAACTGTGATTTAGCACTGTGTATGTTTCTAAAGTATGTTACAAACTGATGCACTCCGTTGGTACACCTCCCTCCTAAAGTGTGCAAGAAGCCTTCAAGTTTCGGTGTCCGGTGAGCGGGCTTATCTATCCAGGTACTGGAGACGTGACCGGTGTCTCGTCTTTATAAGAGGACAAACCTGGATGTCGAGGCTCCCAGAGACGGGAGCTGTGAACAGTATTTGGTGTCGTGGTCCAGTTACGTGACGATTTTCAACCGATGGTAGGATACAGCCAGACTCCTCGTGGTAAGGGGTTGCTCGCCGGGACCCCGCTCTGCCCTGGGGAAACTGTGGTGGTGGTGCTGGTGGTGAAATGAAGACGTGGAAAACCTCTCCAGGTGTGTTTCATCACGGAGGAGGACTTTGGAGGAAAAGGAGCAGAAGTAAAGCTCACAGTTGCTTTTGGTTTTAGCGTTGCTTGTGAACCTTACGAGATCAGAGGACCATGGGGGATATCTTGCTAGTGATGTGTAATGGTTTGAAAATAAACACCAGGGGTGGCTCCAGCTGCCTTTGATCTAACTAAATGGCTATGTATATTCTGTTTAACTTATTTTAAAATTAGGCAAAGAGCATACAGGAATGCTTCTCTGTGTGCTAGATGCTTGAACTTCCAACTGTGTGTTCAGGACCAAACAAAAGGAAAATGGTTCTCTTTCAAGGAGCTTATCATTTGGTAGATATATCACACAAAAGCAGGCATGAAATGCTGTGGGAAACAGGGACTGACTTTCTACCTTATCCCATGTTTTTAACATTTTGAATTTTTACTGATGAGGACCAGAATTTGCAGATTTCACACAGTGTCTTTTGCCTTCCACGATACCTGTGAATTTTTTTTTTTTTTTTTTGAAGCGGGACTTCTTAAGTCAAAAATGATGAGCTCTTAGCTTAAAAAGATGGGTAAGTAGTTAAATCCACAGCAGGCCTTTTTTCAAAGTACACCAGAAACTTCGGAGAGCGCAGAAAGTTTAGCAGACGTCGCTTGTGCTTTAGGCTGATCTTCATGGTCCTGCGGCATCCTGACGAGTTCCCCGGAGATCCCATGGTCACAGGTTGAGGCTGTTGTTCCTTCAGGTCCTACCCGGTGGCCCAGAGACTTTCTCCCACCGTGAGAGGGGAGGGTTGCCCAGTGCTCTCCATGCCATCTCAGCTTGCCCACTGGTGTAGCCTGGGTCCAGGAGCCAGCCAGTGTGTCTCGGCTGACAGTTATGGGAAGGTCTTGGTCTGGCAACCTGGGAGCAACCACGAAAGGCAGAGTCCGATCCAAAATTTTCAGGACCATTTCTCCATTTCCTAACAACCATGAAAATAAACACGCGCCACTCTTAACGTGCCGGAGTCTCTCTTCGAGGCTCGTGAGTAGAGAGCTTAGGTTATTTCACTAAAGAAGAACTGCATGTGGTAAATGAGTACCTTCCTACATGGGAAGCTGGGATTTTTCAGTGCTTTTGTGCTGCATCCGTTGTCCTGACACGTAGGCACGACAGCACTCATTACGCTAAGAAATGACACTCCTTGTTCTTCTGTTGACTCATCACTACCTGGCATCGCTTCTCTGACTGATGTCATAAGTACTCAAGGATGATTTGTGGTATTTGACTAGCGGGCTCATGCTGAGGGTGATGCAGAGCGAGTAGCAGATGGGTCTCCTGTAGCATTACACAGCAATAAATGATGTGAGCAAGCTGATGACCAGGTTGGTCCAAGGTCACTGAGCAGGCCAGGAGGATGAACAAGGGAAGACGTCATGGCGGTGAGACAGCAGGTCCCCTACCCCTGTTCCGTGTCCAGGGATGCTGAGGTGCGAGCTGTGTGTTGTGGCAGTGCCATGGTTCTCCAGACCTGCTGGAGAGCAGGTCCATGCCCGGTGTCTGCGGAGGGTGGAGGGTCTGGGCTTCCTTTGCCGTACGGCTGTGCCTGGCGGCTACCGGCACAATGCATGGACCAGACATTTAATTATGAATGTGTACTGTTTATGAGAGTCTGTTCTGTAGTCTGAACGGGAAGATCTTTATCTGATTCATTTGTCATATTAGATTAGTTATAAATTCTTCAGGCTGCTTCACAAACCCCTTCTGCATATGAAAGATTTTCTCCTCCGTGGAGCCTTCTTAGCCTTGCTGCTCCTTTCCCATCTCACAACTGGGTGGAAAACCTTGTTTGATATCTGATGGCGTGTCCAATGTCAGATAAAAAAGCCCTGATAAAAAATTACCTAGTGTTTCCCCTTCTGCTTTACTGTTTTTTCAGACTTTGAAGATGTCAGTCATATTGTGGTCTGCTTGGTGTAATTTGTTTTTCTGCCACACGTGCACATACTTTTTTGGCAAAGGAGCATGCATGCGGCAGCAGCATTTTAGTGGGAAGGAAGAGGGAAGCTGCTGCTCCTCTCGTTTGCTTGCCTGCAATAATAAATCACAATTTGCCATTCCCTAACCACGAAGAGAGTTACCTCCATGAGTTTGTGTGACCCCAAAAGTTTCAGTTTACGTACCCTCTTGCTCGGAGACCTTGCCTGTGGAGAGACTTTTCCTTCCTGAAGTTACTCAGAGGTTGCAAGAGTCGAAGCTGAGGCTTCAAAGGACAGGAAGAGCGCGTGTTGTCTTATCCTCTGGCTGAAGTGGAAATCCAGCTGTCTGTGTTTAAGTAACAAGGGCGTCAGACTCCATGTCCATCTGTGACGTGCTGAGCTTAACGCTCAGCTTTTCTCATTTTCTTTTCTTTTTTTTCAAGTCTGGCCTTTTAATAAAAATTAATACCTAGGCTGACATGTTTGTGTACACATACGGTGAAAGAAATAGGGGCAACTTCTTAAACAAAAGCTTGGTCCTTGTTCAGCCCAACATCCAGAAATCTGTGGAGGATTTGCCCTTCTTGATGTCAAAGCAGTGCAATTCTCTCTGTTTCTCTAGGTATAAAATGAAATAGAAGGAAACTGACTGATTTCATTGAAAAATGCGCCAGCGTGAGATTTGCATAAAGCTGTAATAAAAGTTTTCCATGTACCATTCAGACAGAAGCAATGAAGAAGTAATGCCATTTTACCCTGTTGTATTTGATACTTAACATGTAAAACCAGTTATTTACTTGATTGTTTCACATTCATTTCACTAATATGATTGTTCACTTGTAGACTGAGTTCTGGATTTACACATTTATTAAAACATGAGAAAATTACTTCCATAACTTACTTCAGGCCATGTTTTTCATTAGATATGAACCATTACCTTCGTGATGGTAAAATATCAAAACAAAACTCCAACCCCTTGTATCATTTCATTTTCAAGCCTTGTGTATTAATAGTTTTGTTACACACTGATTTTCAGGAGCAGTTCATTTCAACTAATTTGTCAGCACAAAGATTTAAGATCACCGTACTTTATTTAACTTTATCTGAGTAAATAAAATTCCAAGAACCTGCATATTCTGGTTCAAGGCTTTTTAGAGATTTTCATCCCACATGCTGCAAAGGAGGAGCCCAGCAAGACAGGCTAAGAGTAAATCACTTCTTTTATTGATCCATTTTTTATGCATACTGGTTGTTTAGCAAAGCTGGTCCACCGTAATTCAAAAAATGTTCAGCTCAAGCAAGTGCCTTAGGAAGAACTTTTCTCCTGGTGTGAGAAGGGTTTATGTGGGTCCAGCCCCACTTCCTAATTGATTCGAAATCACCCGAAATAACAACCTCGGAGATGTTGACGAGGTTCGAATCACCGGGGCTGAAAACGGTGGCGGCGCGGTGCCTGCCTGGGAAGCAGATGAGCGTCTCTGCCCTGGAGCAGTCACATCCCTCAGATGGGTGGACCAGATGGCCGAGGTTGGTAGCAGCATCAACAACCCAGCTTCTATCTGCTGCCACCCTTTAGTGGAGCCCGTACGAGCTGCGAGCTACCGCGGCGAGTCTGACAGGCGGCGACTGGAGGAGTCGTCGTAACTCAATCATCTGTCTGCACCCCGAGACCCTGCTCCTCCCTAGTCTGGAGCTTCCTACAGCTCCCGTCAACAGCAAGAAAACTGGCGGGGTTTGAAAACTCACTAGTATTTGCTCGCCGACAGGTCTCAGGCAGCGTTTGGCACCTCGCTGGGGTACGGCGGGCCACCTCTGATGAGATGTCAGCCGTGCATCACTGCTAGGGGTCAACTCTGCACCGACTGCTGCTCTTAAACGATGTTAAACTGTCCCTAATGGCTGCAAGATCAGGCTGAAAGTCTGGCACCCAACGTACGTTCAAATAAGGAAACGTTCAAAACGATGGCTCGTCATTTGCCCGTGCTCAGAGCTGAGTAGGGCTGTGAAAGTCTTTGTGAAAAACTGAGCCCGGGCTAGCAAGTTTGGGTCGAGAGGCTGAGAGCCCCCGGTTTCAAGCAGAGACACCTCTGCTTCCTAGTCCACATAGATCTTGACCTTTCTTGATGCTACAGCACTTTGAACTTTCAGTCATGGGTCTAGATGGTTCTGATTAAGGCAGTTTACTAATAGTTTTGGTTTGTATTTTATTTCATTTTATTTTACTTTATTGTTTCGTTTCAAACCAGGCATGGCACTCAAATAGCTATCCAGAAATCCAGGTAAACCACGAAAAAGCAAAGCTATGACCTACAGCATACTGTTTTACTGGCAAAGATGTATCAGCTAAGAGCTTGAAAAAATCCTTCGCCGCCCCAGCCAAGATAACTATGTTAGCAAAACCCCTAGTGCGGTTTTGCATAGCTATTCTGACAGAGGAATGCTCTTGCTGGCTGAGTTCATGTCGTTTGGAGAGGTGATGCAGCCTCCTGCCAGCAAACCTCCTGCATCTCTTTATTAAAAGGATGCTGCTGACACAGATGCGTGGTAAAGCCAGAGCAGCAAAGGTTCTTCTGCTGCACCGGAGGTTTAGGCGTGATCATGCAACGTCTTCCGTTACCCAAGTCCAAATTAGCTGTGAATGCAAAATGAAATACAGTTTAGCGAACTGTGCGGATTTTTAAAATACGATTTTCCTGGGGCTCCTGTATTGCAGCAGACATACCCACAACCCGGCTCAAGTATCAGATGCTCTTCAGCGTTAGTTGTGCCAAATTCTGCACATGCTAATTTAGGCTGCTTCCTGGCAGCGTGAATTGGCCCTTGTGGAGCTCCACTTTCCTAAGACCAGACCATTTTTGAGCTCGTATATTAGAGGCAAGCCAACGTCTCCCTGATGCAGTCAGCAGCATAGGAACATTAATATTTAAACTGATCAGGCTTCACTTTCTGTTCCTGGTTGAGAGAGGTGGAAGTTGTTGACCCTTCAAAACTTTATTTTCATGTCAATGAGAGATTTCCGCAGCTCAGATCTCCAATTTTGGGACAGCAGACTGTGCTGTCAGGAGGGAGTCCCAGCTGGCTGACTCCAGCTAGACCCAGCTGCTCCAAACCTCCTTTCCTGACTATCACTGGGGTTCTCCAGCAGCCCAAAGGCAAATATCTCAACAACCTTCACTGCTGAAATATCTTGAGATGCATTAATAAAGGGGTTGGCTTTTTTTCACTTTAGTTAGTTGAGCTTATGATGGGAAGAGCTTGACCAAGCCCACTTGTCTAACGTACATTTTTGGTCTGCAAGGAAACTATCTGCAGAACGCCAACATTTTGTGCTCCAGACCGTGGAGGATGCCCCTTCCACCAGTCTGTTTTGGTTTGAGCTGTTGTGGGTGGGATGTAGTGGACCCATTCAAGGATTTTTACCCACAAGGTACCATACCAGTTTATGTTATGTGATGGGCTTTCTATTGAACTGCTAGGCTTCGTTGGTACTAGACAAATTGCTGTGAGGTTTGTAAGCGAGGTGAGCCAGCATCCCTACCCGTGGTCCTGCTGCACCTATTAGCACAACCGCCCGTGTTTGGGAACTTGGTGTTCTCCACGTTATTACAGGTCCTCGAAGGCTTTTCTTCCGTAAGCTCTCTGTCGTAAGACACTGGGGACAAGAGAAGCGGGAGAATTGCATTATTAAGTTTAAAGTTTTAATAAAGCTGAAGCCTGAGGCTTTTGTACTAGAGAGCCATGAGTTTTGTGTGCGCTGTTCACAAAATACTACCAGCGGAATTTTGTGCACAGTTTTTTTGTTGTTTTTTTACTGAGTTATGCATAAAGGAGATGACCCCTATGCTTTTTTGATCTTGAGTTATTTTAGAATTAAATATTTTTCTAATCATGATTGATTTTAAGAACTTACACCCCCAATGCAAGGTATGTGTGGAAATTTTCAGTAGAAGTTCTGCAACAGAATCGGTTTACAGTGTGAACTGTGACAAGTCCCAGACTCCAGATGCTCTAAAGCAATCTGTTCTAATATGTTCATGCATTATTATTACTGTTGCACTGTGATTTATTGCTGTAGAAAACTATCACAATTGCAGATGTAACATCCAATAGCTCTTTGAACGAAATATCAGAAAGTACTTGGCTATGGTCGTTCTATGATTGTATCTCTGCAGATATTTTCTTTTGCTGTTTAAAAACTGGTGTCTATCAGATTCTTTGTCTACTGCAAGCAGGGATTTTATCACATGTCTGAATTCATTTACAGAAAATTATTCTTGGTGCTAATCGAAAATGGGAACTAGTTTAACTTTGGATTATTTATTATTTTTGCTACATGCTGTTGAAGTGTAGTTGCTCTGTAATTCTAATGCCTAAAGAATAATATTTTATGAAGACTTGAGGATCTAATTCCATTTTAAGATGTGCAAAAAATTGGCAGTATTTCAGAAATTCAGGAATTCTATCCAGGAAGCAGTGAAAGGTCATGAGAATCCCAAGTTGACAAACTCACACTAGAAACAGAATTATATGCTTCATGGTGAAGAGGAGTCTTTCTTGACTGAGAAAAGGTGTTAGCTCAAGTGCTAGCGCTCAGATAGACCAGCAGCTTGGTTTGTATGAGATTGAGTGAAAGTGGAGTTGAAGGGGATCTTGAATGACCATAGACACGTACCAAGCTCCAAGGAGAGCACATGAAGTTACTAAGAAAGAATCTGCACATCTTCCAAAAGTGTTAAATACAAATTGCCCTCTTGCACACCATTCCTGGCACATGATTTCTTCTCTCTTCCCATCTACCACTGCTTTTACAGGTATTTCAGAGTCCAACTGATCCCATTAAGATCCACCAGAATTTCTACTGCAAATTTGTTTCACTTCTGGAAATCATTGAGGACATTTGGACAGGAGCTTCCAGTTCAGTTTTCTCCTAAAGGAATTCAGTTTGCACACGCCAAAACCTCTTATAGACTCAAACCAGTATGAGGCAACTGGAGACAATGGAGGACTTGCGTCAAAATTATATTGCTCCAAGCAAAATGCTTATTGTAGACATGCCCGTTCAAGCCCAGTGCATACCATGTAATCGCCATGCCACAACTGAAATTGTGATAGAAGGCAAGGGAAGTAGATGAAAGGTTTTTTTCAAAAGTTCAAGAGAAAGTAAAATTTGGGGCATTTTTCTTCATACCTAATTACAAGCAACTCAGGGGACTAAGTATCCACTAAATCTGAAGTGATGGAGGTTGATTTGATTGTCTGAGCCCATAAAAATAGAAGAGGCATGTTTTAACTTCCTTTTACCTTTCATAAAATTTTGGATTTTTAGCCATTTAAATTTGTTGGAATAGGTATAAAGAGTGTGGAATCCATGTTGCAAAGAGTTACTCCCACAGGCCATTTACCTAAAGTCTAACTGGGATATTCATGGATTTTCGTGTTTGGAGGATCAGACCTTTGAGTCACATCTTAGCATATTAGTGGTTTCATTTGACAAGAGTGCTCTGCTATAAAATATATACCAAAGATGTATTTTATCATCTATTCTAAATAGATGATACATATACGCACTAAATATATTGCGTATGTAATGTATGTATAAGAGGCTATGTTTTGTGTGCATGCACTACAGATAATAAAGGTATCGACCTTCTGTCATTCTAAAGTTATGATAATTGTGTAATATAAACTTACAGAGGATTGCCATCTGACTTTACAGACAGTTTAGCAGTAAAACACTTACTAAGTTGACCACTAACTGGGTAATTAATATACATGCATTTAAAGAATGCATTTTTAGGGGATTTCAAGTTCTTGCTTATGTAAGTGATAGAGTTGAATACTTGTGCAAATAGATAATTGACGTTTTCCCTTGCAAAGTGAAGGAACAAATTTTCAACCACTGGGTTAGAGGCAACTTTCAAAAAGATGCCCAAAAGCTTTCTAACTTGTTGCACTGAAAACTGGTCTATGACTTGCCATTCTAAGGGAATCAGATATAAAGTGGTAATGATATATGGTTAGTAAATGACAAACCCAAACTTTATTTGACTGCAAAGAAAGAACGCAAAGACAAAGGTAAAATGGAAATGCCTAAACAGAAAAGATGGTTGGGAAAGTCAGAGCGGTGTACTGAGTGATGCAGTAATAAACGAGAACCAGTTACCCACCAGAGAAGTGCTGGTTTACCTACTTCTGACTATAAATGAATTATTGGAAGAAGAGAGGGAATGTATGGACAGAGTGAGCGGAGCCCTAAGGCATCCAATGAAGGGGTGCACAGAGAGATGGTTTCCTGCAAAGTCTGTTCAGCTAAGAGTAATTTAAGATTTGAAAATGAGCGTTGAGCAGGAAATTAAGTAATTCCTAGGCTGTGAAAACTTCCTGTCTATGGAATTTACTGATGTACAAAGACTATAAGGCATAAAATGAACTTTAGACAAAATCCTTAGGTCTTTGTTTGCAATTGTTGCTTCAGTAAAAAACACCATTATCCTGAAAAAAGAAATGCAATTTGTAGTATTTTAAATAGTCTGTGGTCTATTAAATATCTTCAGTTTTATCATGTCCACTTTAAAAGACTGTACTGGCTGCATGGAATAAAACTAGTCCTGGGAAGTGTAAGTCATGCATCCCGTAGCATCCTTCCCCTGGAATTCGGTACAACTCTGTAGTTGTATCAAATATGAATGGCAGCTCGGTGCTACATTTGTATTGAATGTTAATATATTTTACTCTAGCAATTTTATTCTGCTCACTTAATTTTTAAAATTTATGTGAATTCAAAACTGTTTTTAGAAAAGATAAATATGTTTTAACTGTAAGCTATCAATCCATTCCATCTGAAGCATTTACTGAGTCTTGAAGCTTCTGTGGCCAAAAGCACATAGGCTTCTTGTATCTTCTTGTAGGATAAATTATCATCCCTGACAAGAGGGTCTGCTGCTTGAGCATCACCTGGATCTGTTCTCCTTGGTTATTGTTATCAGTTAATGTCCTGTTGTAGCAGAGAACTTGAGCTGTTGTGGTAGAAGCTAAGTGTCCTGGGTTTGACGTGCTCTGTTGTGACATTTCTGTGTCACTTAAAGATGGACACATTAGACTTCTTGTTTAAGGGAAGCTTATACCCTTGATCATCCCTCCACCTGATGTATTGGTTTTGTCTATTTTTTTGCCAAGTTGGCTCATAAGGGCATGGATGCCGAACAAAACTTATTTCTTCTGGACTGGACGTAGAGAAATCTGTAACTGAAGCTCAGTTAATCCCTTCAATCCCTCTTTGCTGCTGCATCCATGAGCCCTTGTCCTGACCCCAGCACTGTGGCTGAGTTATCAAAAAACTCACATTGTCAGCCTCAGTCTCTTTGCTGATCTTTGTGAAGAGAATACCATTCTGCAGGCATCCGCAAAGCTGAGCAGCAAGCACCAGCAGCATGTTGGGTATTGCATGTTATTCCCCATATCATATATGATCTGAAGAGCAAAGACTACGTGTACCATGTGAAGAAAGAGCAGGAAGAGGTGGTGATCGATGGCTGCCAGTTCTTCCATGTGCGTGAGGAAACTGAGAGTTGCAAACCTGAGCTAGGTCTAGAAAGGGAGAAGGGAACAGCACGTCTGTATTTCCTTGTGATTTGAAGAAAAAGGTGATGTTCTTAGATGAACTGGGTGGCTGGTTTTCGAAACAGAAACGTGGGACACAATAGCTTGAGAAAAGGCTGCTTTTCCAAAGCAGAGCGTATTTTTTTCTCCTTGCTGGTCATTAGCAGTGCTTCTGAAGACCAGCTCTTCATGGAAGAAGTCATGCTGGAACACAATGAGCTGGTGATGATTTTAAGCTTCCCCCAGCATGTAATAACTCCGAGTAATTGGTAGGTACGTGCGCTTCAAGGACAATGATATTTTTGCTCCTTTGCCCGTTTAAATCACAGCATTTTGTGCAAGACAGTGCAGCCAAATGCGTGCTGGAATGCACAGCACCAGTACAGGAATATTAGTATGTATGGCGTGTTTCTAAAACTTACTCAATATACAGCGGATTTGGTGTGAGTTGGGCGTGTGTGGCTTACAGGTCTTGTTTTCAGATACTGTCTCTTTCAGAGAACTTTTTTTCTGGTAGGATTTCTGAGTCACTCTTATGGCTCTTATGTGGAACGGAGGCTCCGGTCCCCTAACCACACTGCATGTGATGCTGGGGTTAGGAGAAGCCTGGGAGCCCAAGCTCCTGACAACCTAGCAGGACCTGCAACCCAAGCAGAAGGTCTTTCTGCAGATGCTGTCCTGTTTAGAGAAGGAGGGTGGTGCTACCTTGCCTGTTATGCAAAGGTAAAGCAGTTGGATCATTGTGATGGCTGGTAAGAGAAAGGACTAACCACAGCCCTCCCAAAAGCACCCTGGCTTTCCCCTGGAATCAAAGGGTCATCTCTTCGGTGATCTTCTCAGGCACATAGCTCTGCCTGATAAAGGGGACAGTAAAGCTGCAGCCTAAAAACCAGTATTTTCGGATGTTTGGCCAATCCAAACCACATTTGGGTCTTGGTGTAATTGTAAAGAACTTATTAGAGTAGAGTAGAGTAGAGTAGAATTAGAATAGAACAGAACAGAACAGAACAGAACAGAATAGAATAGAATAGAATAGAATAGAATAGAATAGAGCAGATGAAATAAAATGAGTCCGAGG
>NW_009214344.1:16089-26551 GCF_000690835.1 Fulmarus glacialis
GGTCAAAGATCTGAGTGACTCAGCCCTTTGAGAGACAAAGCATTTATTGGTGCTTGAGATGTCCATCCAGGTTTGGGGAGGGGAATTGTAGTGTCAATAAAACCTTTGTTTTGAGGCTCCACCGTCCTCTGGAGCTCAGGGGTTTCATCCCTAATTTAGTGGTGGTCCCTACAGTGGCCTGAAGATCGTCCTGAGAGATTCGCTATTCTTATGCACAGTTTCATAATGGAGGGAGTTTTGCCATCTTCATATTTACAATCAAATTCAGTGCTCAGTATCAGATGTTTGGCTGAAGATGTCAGTAAGTACAAGAGATGCTATTTTGTCCTAAATGTGTGATTTTGTCCCCCACACATGTACCTGTTATGTCCCATCCTCCAAAAATTCTAGATATTAAATGTGCCCCACAGGAGGGTAAATGATGAAAAAAAGGGTATGTATGGAAAGGCTTCACGTGAAGCTTTACTCTTAAGAGTTTCTTCATACGCAAGATGTCCTAAGCTCAGGTGAATTCCCGAGTCATTTAATACTGACATTACCAAAGACAGAGTACTGGGGAAGGTGGGCACCTGATGTTATCTGGAAGGGGGAGCTCTGCGTTGGCATTACCTGGCCAATAGTGGTGAATATTTTTCCCTTGGAATATTAATTCAGTTACACTGATTTTAAAATATGCATAATGTAAACAAAAAAAAAGGCAAGACGCGGTAGTTCAGAATATCATACTGCGGTTATGGAGAATTGGAAGTAAGTGTTTGGTCAAAAGGGTTTACTTGTGTGGTGTTTTGAAGAAACTAGGAGATAGTTTGCATAAGGTATGGATAAATGCTACTTTGGTATCAACAGTCTGGATCGAGGTGTTTATTTTGAAGTTTCTGATGCAAAATCTGATTCACGTCCCCATTATAACAGTCTCTTTTAGAGCAGTGTTTTCAGAGGTGCAGCCTGTATGCTGATACGCGGTTACGAGAGCATGAACAAAGAATGCCTGGTTTTAGAAATGTTGCGTATGTTGCCATTTATACAAAAGGAAGCTGAAAAAAAAACCTCAGTGCGGCATACATGGTGATAAAGACACTAGTTGCGAAATGGTGGGTTTATAAGTATAATTCATTATACTTTCTTTGATCCAGTGTTACAAATTAGGGTCACTCGTGTCAGGAGATTAAAACCTTTTTGTCTCTCTTTGATATCAAACTATTCTTTCCCAGTCCCTTTTATCTTGCAGAGCAGCGCTGAATTCCACAGCATCTTTGTCAGTTCACTCGTGTTATTTGCAGCAATCATTTAATTGGTTTTAGAACTAATATTATTTAGTCATACTGTCATTTGCAACCACAGAGGCTCTTTAATACCCTAAAAATGTTGAGAGGCTCCAGCGTTAGCTGGGTAAGCATATGTATAAGAGAGACCACAAAGAATTTTGGGACCATGGTGGGAGCGCAAGGTAGCTAAATTGGATAGAAAAAGAAAAAAACCCACACAAGTCAAAGTAAGATTGTACATCAGAAAAACTACAGCAATCTACTGAAAATTAGTAGATGATAGTCATGAGTAGCTTACAGTGAACCACGGGTACCAGCTTCCCTGAAGCACAGAAATAGGAACTTGGAGAAGCTTGTAAAAGGTGTCCTCAGGGAATCTTCCATTTTTTCACTATGATACCTTTAATCCTAGAATTGTCAAGCCACATGGAAAATAATAGGACTGAATAGTTCAGTCAGTTAAAAGTTAGTATTATTTCTTTTATCAAAAATATTAGGTCTTTCTGTGTTTCTGGAGCTGTTAGGATTTGTATAAACTTTAAAACAAGTGAAGTCAAGTATTGAACTTGTATTGCTCTTTCTTTTTTAATTTAAGATCATTATCTGTGACTAAGCAGACTCTATTCAATAGAAGGAAAGAACTTAAAGCCCATATTTTTTAACAGATGATTCTACGAGAGGCAGAAGTAAAGAATAAGGTAACTGCTGTGGCGTTGACAGACTCTGTTCACAATGTGTGGCATCAAGAAGTTGGAAAAACTATTCGAGAGTGGATGCGAGAGGTGAGGCCAGGTTTTTTTAAAGAGTTGCGGTATATACGTCTGTACGGCTCTATAAACATGTCTTTGTCTGCTGACCTCTTCCATTTCTTTAGGGTATGAAAGACAGCACATTACAGGACCGTGGAAATTGTGTGCTAGTACCAGCCCCTAAAATAACTGAGACTAAAGCCATTTCTGAACTTCAAAGATAGCAGTCAAAATAATAAGAATCAAGTCAGGTGTTCCTTCCTGCTGCACAGCGATGCAGCACATATAGCAAGGCAGCCCACACGCCGCCCGATACCTGGAGCAAAGTCCTGGGCGCACCCAGCGCTCCTGCCTTGACCTGGCGATGGTGGAAAAGCCCCTCTGAGCTCTTTTTGATGATTTGCACAACTGGCAAAAAATATTTTCCCTCAGCGGTTTCATGAGATGTAATTCCCTCCGAAGTGCTCTGAGGTTTTCCGATGGGAGGTCGGAGTATCTGCCGCTGCACGCCGGCCAGCGGCCGGTTGGTCCAAGATGATCTGGTGTTGGTTCGTGGCCAGCAAGCACCGAGTTCCACCCTTGGGTGAAGGATGATGCCATGCATTCGTTTAATACTTAAGTATGGGGTTGCTGAGATTTTTTAAATCATATTTTTTAAAGCGAGACAAACTAAACTTCCGTTTATGAGTCGCCCGATCGGACTTATGTCCGCGTTTTCTACATTCCCGTTGCAGAACGCTAAAACAATAGGTGCACGTGGCAAATTTAAATTAGCCGCAACCTGAACTTTTTGTTAGATTTGACTTTTTCCTGTGGAACTTTCAGTGTAGACTGCCTATTCCCGACTTAACCTTGCAGTTTTATAGGCCGTGACTGATGGGAATAGAGAATCACCTGGGATGTAGCCTGACAGCTCTGACTTAAATGTTAAAAATATAAAGAATGGTAACCCCTACAGGCTCTGTCAGAAAAATCCCCGTTTTCTTTATGGGAAATCAAAACCTTAAAATATATGTTATGTAGTAAAACTGAAATTTTAAATCCTGTAATTTGAATCTGACAACTCCATTTTTCTTTAAGCATTTAGTCTGAATAAGACAAGTGCATTACCTTTAATTTCATTTGCAGAAAGTAGATCTTAAAGAATAAGTTAAATGATTAATGGCCTAAAAAGTGGATGGAGTGTCATAACTTACATTAGCATTGAAAATCTCCTGTAAGAAAGAAGAATTTTACATATGTGAAGTGTGGCTGAGTGGTATTAAGACTAGCATATCACCTGGATATCTCTTACTTTAATCAGGTTTAAGGCTACTGGTAAAATGAATAATAATTAAAATATACACCTAATCGCTGCCTGTCTGTAGGGCTAATTGCTGTCATTGAAAGAATGAATTGTTAAAAAAGTAATTCTTCATTGGAGCGATCTCTCCTGTATCATTGGTGGCCTATTTTTAGTACCTATAGAAGTCATGATTTTTGAATTTATTAGGAGCTGTGATGAATGATAAAACAAATCATCCATTTACATATCTTGACACTGCTTTCGAGAATACTTATTTCTTACAGGCAAGTGTCACATTGTATATAAAAGCTGGTTAATTGTGTGCTAATCTTCTGTATTATCTCCAGCTCTCTGATGTAGTGTTCTATCAGTAGTTAATATTAATTTTACTTATTTCAAATGAATGTAATACTTCATAAAAATTCTACTTCTTTTATAATTTCTACCGTCTTACTTTTGCAATTTCACATTCAGCTATTAATTAAAATTATACATGCAAATTGTAAAATGTATAATGCTTTCCTACTTTAAACCTTAAAGCCTTTGTGAAATACTTCCATTTTAACCGTTTTTTACTAAAAAAGTTACATTACTGGGTAGTGTGTTTGTTTTCTTTTTTTTTTTTCCATCGAGTTCAATAGTTTCATTGATCTACTGTTTCTTACAAAAACCTGCCATGCTTTGTGAACTTCACTTTCTAATCTCATACAGCAACCCTTCCTTTATGTTGTTCCTGCTCTCCCTGGTCCCAGAACAGTAGGGTTGCCTTGACAAATCTATTCAAAAGCCATTCCTCGCCCTTTATTGGTGGGGACTGAAGCCTTTGAAATTCTCTCCTCACTGCAACACAGCTGACATCTTCTTCCAGACAGAATGAATTAAGGAAATACAATAAGACACTTGATCTACCAGTCAAGGATCTTTCCACAGTGAGGACGGACTCCATGGTGCACAACTAGGGCAGCAAGCATCTACAAATACACAATACATGCTTGTTTACCAGAATAGCAATCGTCCATTTTTACAATCATGATTGATGGGATGATTTTTTAGAAATCTGTCTGAAAATTCATTGGGTCTTTCCAAAAAGTTGTGTGGGTTTTTTTTTTTTTTCTTTTCTCCTTAATGAAGTTAATCAGGTTTTCAGAAAGGGAAAACTCAGATTTGTAATAAGGGAAGCCACGTAGATCTCGTAGTTCAGCTGGCGATCCTATTAAAAGTGTAGTTGCTTTATAATTAAATCTTCAGTTCCATAGATTCGGTGTAGTTTCAGCATATTTTATTAAAAACGTATGATGTAATACTACTAATAAAATTATTTAATTAATTAAAATAATAATTATTATTAATTTAAAAATAATTATTATTATTTAATTCGTAGACTTCTCTGAATAGATAGCATTTGGAGCAAAACATCTAAAAAATTAATGGTAAACTCATCCTACTCAGAGGTTCAGGAATGAGAAGTAAATGTAGAGGCTTCCTGAACATAACTCTCCAAAGTCCAGTATTTGCATTTTTAAATGTTCATGCCCAGTTCATCTCAGCTATATTTCCAATTATTTGAATATTAATCTGCTATCTTGGTGGCTTCCATTTGGTTATAATCTGTTGTTTTGTGATTTCACAACCATTCTTTCCACAGTGTACTCCATCAAAACACCCTGAAAAATTCTGATTTCTTAATGTTGGCAATCGAGCGGGCTCAGTGTTTATATCAACGCCTATTTAATGACTACAGAAAGGAAAAGCTTAAAACGTGCAGTGGGTAATTCAGGCACCCGTTGGTCCAAGCACCTACTTCAGTCCACTGGCACTCAAAGGAGCACTTAAAGACATGCTATTTAAGCACATTACAAATCTCCTGAATTATGGTCTTACTCTTTTTACTTATTTAGAATGAAACAACGATATTTCATCGCCAGTTAGTGTGAATAAGCTAGAGTAGTTTACCTTCCAGTTCCTGTTGGGACTGCTATGTAAATTAGTTTGAGTATTTTGGTGTGGTCGTTGTCCTTAGAAAGTCTGTATTTGGTTTTTGCTCTGAGTTTTTGGCTTACCCGAAAATTGCCTGCTCTTACAGAACTGCTGCAACTGGGTGTCCAGCTCCGAGCCCCTGGACACGTCGGTGGAGTCCATGCTGCCAGACTGTCCCCGCGTCTCTGCAGGTACGTCGGTTTGTTTGCAGCGAGCCAGTGTACGCGTTTGTACCCAGGAGCAGCTTGGTTATTTAAAAATGCATTTGGTTCTGAATGCATTTTAACCCTTCTGCGGCAAGGTACGGTTGAAAGCATATGGCTGCTGCTATTTTATACAGCCCACTGTTAATTTTTTTTTTTTTTTTTTTTGCTTTGTGTGGGATTTAAGGGCTCTTGTCTACTTGTAGCTTACATTTTTCTAGTCTTCTTTTTTCTTTGGCTTTAAGTAATTGGTGACATTAGAGGTAGGAGCTTAAGAAAAATAATAGCGATGATGAAAACTGGAAAATTTATCATAGATCCTTGAATAAATATCTAACTTCATGTGGGCAAGAAGGTTTTAAAGAAGTACATTAATGAAAGGTACGATTAAGTGAAATAAGACACTTTCCTGCATCCTGATCAACAAAAGTCTAGCTTACGTAGCAAATTATTTACAGTGTCCAAGAATCTTGATGTGAGATTTCTGTTGTTTTGGAAATATTCAGCTACAAAAATGAATCATGAATCATAAATCATGAGGAGCACATGAAATAATACACAGAGACTTTTGTTAATGTGTAATAATTCCAGAAAGTAGATGTAGTTGTCAATGTAACAGGAAAATCTCAAATCTCTGTAGGAAAGTAATCTAAAATACATAAAGCTGTTACTGAACTTTCATGTTTGATTATCAGATTTCCTAAAAGCCATAGGTAGCGTATTTCTGTAGAATATAAAATCAGGTTCAAAGGAAGACACAGCCTATACAATATTAATTTAAAAGCTGGAAGAGTGTTTGACCTTGCTCTGTGAGACGCAGTTGTTCATTTGACAAGTTAGAGATTCATATCTGTCTGGATTTGTGAGGTTGTTAATGAGACCTAACCTTGCAGATGAAATTTGGTTTACTGCAGGGTATTTTTAAGGCTTGGAAAATTTAGCGGTACTTTCTTTGAGAGCTCACAACAACCAGAGACCTGTAATCACATTTCTGCTGTGGGTTGGGATCTAACCATGCAGATCATCAGCTCTGTACAGATGCAGTGCAACAGCATTGACATTGCTCTTTAGTGCTTAGGGAAATGAAATATTACTAAAATTTTCATAGATTCAACATTCATTTACCAACTTTTTGCTCCTTTAGGGGAGAGTACCGCAGTTTAAAAGAAAAATACTGTTCAGTAGTAGAATTCTTTACAACAGGATTAACTTTCCATCTCTGACGTCTGTGTTGCTGTTGTGCAAGAGTGTGTGTATAGAGGTCATTTTAGTCAGGTAAATAGGGGCTTGGATAGCAACCAGTCAGTATTTGCAGCACACTTGCCAATACTGAAAATCCTCCATCTGAGCTTCTCTTTCTTTGTATTCATCCTATGTAAATAATGTAAAAGGTATTCTATAAAAGAAATCCTAAGCATTATTTAAAAAACAGACTGATGCTTTAACAGGGGTGTGACTAAGTCTTAATTTTACATTTCTGTTGAGGATGGATCATAGTGGGCATAACGTTTATACTCCACTTAATGAACTCCCAGCTACACTGAAGTCTTTGGCAGAAGAATTAATTTAAATGGCATAGGATTTCAGGCAGTAAAAGTTGTAAAAGTAAAAGTTGGCTAATTGTATTTCATGCACACATACAATGCTGCTAGATTAAGATTACTGATGTTTTAGAAGTTCTTGTCAGAGATTTTTGGCAATGATTTAAATGGAAGCTAACTATTTCCAGCTTGGTCCCTTATCATGTACGGACAGTTTAAAATAGTATAGCTTTATGTGACTACTGCTGAATTATCAATGTACTCATATGTTTTTGTTTATATTTCTTGTATTCATGTCTTATATGGACAACTGTAAGACATTTACAGAGCAACAAGTGAATAATTCCTACAGCGTGTTTATATAAGCAGTGGCATAAGCCTGCATTAGGGTAATCTGTAATAAATTTATGAAATGCTACTAGACGTAGGAGCATTAGTATTTAATGTGAGAGATTATTTCACTCATTTCCTGAGAATTGCAGTACTGAAATAGCCCACACTCAAATACTGGCAGCATTGCCCTTGGTATTTCAATGAATGACAGTGAGAGCAATCAGAGCAACGAGAGGAGATTTTTTAAAATAAGCCTTCTCTTTTCTGCTTGGAACCCCATCTTTTATCTCTGTTCGCACTGAGAAGTAAGTTCAGGAATAACGGCCTCTGGGTCACATCTCATGAGCCAGCTTTTCCAAAAAGGGTCTGATATTCAGCCACTCGGCATACTGGGATTTACAGGCAACCCCAGTTTGTTTGTGAGCAATGCCTACTTCAGATTATGTCACAGCCTCTTGCTTGCGTTTCCCTTAAAAATCGCTAGAGAGAAATCAAACCGGAAAACCTACTTGTTTTTCCAGATAGAATTGTTCAAGCTTTTGATTAAAGCATTATTCAGTAATTAAAATGTTTGCCGTAATTCATTCATGTCTTACAAAATGGAATTACAGTTACAAAAAGGAATGAATACACTTTAATAATTAAACGTTGTGGGCATGAGAACAACAACAATACAGAAGCCATAATAAATCCTTTCTCTGTCCTTGTGGCAAGAAGTGGGGTACTGCGAAGGTCTCACCTTCGTGGTCTTTCCTCCACGTCTCAAGGATTTGGTTGCAGTGTCATAGTTTAACGTCTTCCTGCACAGCTTATCATCAGACCGAAGGGATTGTCCTCTAAAATTTCCCATGTAACACATGTTGTCCTGTGTGGTATACGTAATCCCGAAAAGTCTCCCATGCTGTTTTGAGAGATGTATCTCCCAGCTCAAACGTCTTCCATCACACCTGGAGCTCCTGTTGAGGCTATCTGTCCAACACTACCTATCTTGTTACCCTTCCCATATTTTTCCAACAAGAATAAGGCATTCTTCCTTATTAGAGGAGAGTTCACCACTCTCCCTCTGTCATTTATCTTTTACCGGGCAGTCTGTCCAGCATCATTCCCCTCTGCTCCTTCTCTGGCTCACAGCTCTCTCTGGTTTCCAGCTTTGGAGCATTGCACAGGTAAGGTCCACAGCTGTGGCACTGTCACCTCCACCACTGGCCTGGAGGAGTCCTCTGTCAGTCTCCAGCTTTCAGTCTATGTTAAAAAACCTATCTCCTACCCTCTTCACTTTCAACGCTCATTAAGGACCTCTGTTAGACCTGAGGTCATCTTCTGCCTCGGTCTTAATTCACCTTCCTAATGGAGTCAAACCCGAAGACCTCTCTTCTGTCTCAGAGGAGATGGAGTTGTTTCCTTTTTATCTAAGACATAAGCAAATGTAGGGTGGAGAAACATGAAGACTTTAAAAGCAGTCCGTACATTAAAGATCATCACATAAAATGTAGTAGTGGTGGGAGTCTTACTGGTTAGGAGACTGGGGGTCAGCTTATAATTTGGCACAGACAATGGGATAGACGTTCTAATCACAGGTTGTATCGTGTTACTGCTAACCATAGTTGTAGTTCGCTTCATGTCTCTGAGACCTTCCAACACTTCTCCTAGTTCTGGAGCAGGGAGTTCACAAGCCCTTTGGGAAGCCATTGGAGACCCATTGTGAAGTGAGAAACAGATCCATGGATCTGTGTCCATCTCTATTCAGGAATTACTTTGATTTCAGGATAGTAGCCTGAACGTTACGCCAAGAAAGGCATTGTGGTAAATTTTTCCAGGTAAACATGGTCTTTGTTTTCCCTAATACTAATATTTTGGAGCGCCTCATGGGGAGCACCTTAGTGTTTGGATAAGATACATTCCTTAGCTCATGTCTTTCTTCCAGTGAAAGCTTTTTATTTAGGAGAGAAGATTAAACTTTGCAGTATTTTGCCAAAGTGGATATGCACCAACACTTATTTACATAATCAAATGAAAAAAAAAGTTATTGTAACATTAGTAAAATGAATTGCCTAATCAAATTCTTTTAAAGCCTTTCTAGTTGACCCCCAAAATCACTGGTTGTTCTTTTAACAGTTGCAGCCAATGTAGTTAAAACACTGTAAAATAAAGAAATTATAACATCAAAATACAACAATATGACACAATGGAATGAAAGCTCTATTCATGGAAGAGCCTGGACTTGAGTATATGTCTCTGTAATAAGGAAAAAAGTGCAAGAATTAATTCATGTAGCTGAATAAAGTGATCTCAGGCTGGCGGAAGAGCAAACTCTTAATTTTGGGGGACAGGTATGACTCGTGCTGGTGGTGCTCTGACCACTATCCTGAGTGAGTCCTCAGATAGTATTTCCTGGTACCAAACATCAAGCAACTCCGTATGGTATATAAAACATTTCATTTCATTTAGGCAAGCCAAGCACAACTTATTTTTTTTTTACTTTGAATTCAGAGAAGATCATTAATATTATTTCTAACAGGCTACTGCAGGTGTTTGGGTATTTTTTACAGACCAATAAATAGAAGAGAAAAAATGGCTTCACGGAATGGTTGAGGTTGGCAGGGACCTCTGGAGGTCATCTGGTCCAACTCCTGCTCAAGCAGAGCCACATGGAGCCAGTTGTCCAGGACTATGTCCAGCCTTCCATAAGCTCCATTGCATGTCAATAAAGAAACCATGGTCATGGTAATTAATATTCACATGAGGTTGTGGAGTTTTTATTAGTATACTTGCCCTAACTTCCAAAAGACCCACAGAGTCATGACACAACCGTGTGGTCTGCTGGATGGTTGTGTAGGGTTTAAGTCCGTAGATGAGTGAGTATGGAGTGGAGGTAGCGGTGGTTGTCCAAACTCAGGTAAGACAGTCGGCTTAGCGTGTGTCAACACCAAAAGGAGGTTCTTCACATTGCACAGAGGTTCAGAAAGTGGTGGTTTTCCTGGGTTTGCCTTTTCAAATCCTTCTAACTGGGAGAGGGGAAGGGGAGCTGGTGGTTGTTTCTGATGGAGCGTGTCCCAGCAAGGAGCAGGGTTGTCATCCATCGAGCCTCTCGGTAAAAACGCAGCCAAAA
>NW_009214344.1:26582-51355 GCF_000690835.1 Fulmarus glacialis
TAAACACACACTATGTACTTTAAGGCTTGGGGGGTTTTTTTGGAGATTTTTCTGTATGCACATAAGAGGCTTGCAGTTCAAAACAAATGAAAGATAAGATTCTGCAGAGCTCACTGAAAAACAGGGAAAAGCTTGTTACCTGCTGTTTTTGAGTCCTTGGCATAGCTTGATTTAATATCAAGACAAGAATATGGTACTAAACAGTCCCCTCGAGACTGCTGCTTTGTGCCAAGTAATAGAATAGCATCAATAATCCTTCCATGGGGCTACAGTAAATTTAAGTAAAGTTATTCTGGACTGTTAGATCTGCTTAAAAGCACTGATCCAAGAAAGTGAGCGTATCACTTGCACAGCGAGCCTTTCCCTGGAAGAGCAGGCGTGCAGCCCGGCCCCCGCAAGTGCTTGCTCCGACTCATCAGATAAAATTCTTGTTGCAGAGCTTGTGTTGATACCAGGGAAAGCACGAATGACCCATTAGATTACGGAGGTGGTAGTTTTTGTTGGCTTTGCCTAACAGGTGGCTTCTGCCCGCTGTTTTAAGAGTTCAGTTGTGTATTTCCATAGAAAAGCCTCGTCTAGCTGCAGATGCACCCCATGCTGGGCAGATCCTGGGGTTCAAACAGGAGGATCTCCAGTGAGGTTAAATGGGCTCCGCAACACTGCAGACTCTGTGCGCAGAGGTAATTGCATGAGTGAGGCTTGTGACAGCCATAGGGAAGGACCAACTTACTTCTCTCTGCTTTTTTTCCTCAGCTTTATTTGCCAGCTAAATTGCCACTCTTACACATTTATGTATCTTGCTCATAACAAACGAGGCAGAAACAACCATAAACTGTATTAAGCATTGAGACAATACCTGGCTCATCCCCTTAGCGGCTTTTAGCCCAGTTTACTAATGCTTCTCGTTTTTTACTCTTTAATCAATTTGGTGAAGACCATTCTGGGCTGATTTCTGACATCAATATTTTGTGACCAGGGGTAGGTGTCCAATAACTCCAGCAATATAAGAAATAAGTACAAAACCACGCACTTTTTACGATAAGGTAGATTATGCAATTTACCCATTTTGCTAAAAATGTTATTTTTGCATTCACTAGTCATTCATGGAGATTAAGATTACAGTAATCAGTGTTTACTGTAAACCTCTTTGCATTTTATGTCTTCATGTGCATGTAGTTCTGTCAATAAAAGCTTTTCACTTAGGAGAAAAGATTAAACGCCGCAGTGTTTTGTCAAGGTGGCAGGCTCCTGTGTTTAGCTGCATATTAATTTTTTTTAAGGTATTTGCAACATTAATAGCACAAATGGAGAAATGCAGGAATCTGCAGTGTGAAGGTTGCTTCGTAGCCCTGTGTCAGCATCCTCACACGCTGCAAGTGTTGGTCCTGCACTTCCATTTCTGCTGCTGTGCATTGTCCATCGGGAACTGGAAATTATTATGGAAACTTTGAAGCATCAGCCTGTGTTAGCCACAGCTCTGGCAGCTCCTGCACTAAGTTCAACTTTTAACTGATGTCTTCTTAGCATGGAAGTAAGTAGCTTTTTCCCTACTCCTGACTTTTCAAAGGCGCTCTGCTTTTAGTCTCCTGCTCAGCTTCATGTGTTGCAGGCAGCTTTTCGTTTCATGTATAATACCTGGCTGGATGTGAGCTCTTACGTTGTGTTTTGAGTAGCTTAGCTTTGGAAAGGACAAAATCTATGAAGACCTGTTGAACAATAGGGTAGATTCTGTTCCAGAACACCAGATCCTCAAAAGTAAATATGAAAATGTGAATTTGAAAGTGTTGACTTAAATTGGCAGCTGTTGCTGCGGTCAGAGAGTTTGATTTTATAAGAATTTCAATTTTATAATGCATTTTTATAACTTCTTATATAACCAGCTAGGTTTTCGATATACCACCAGTACTGTCATTTTTTAGGACAAAACAGTCATATTCATGTACCATTCTACAAAATAGTTACATGTTCTTGAGGCAGTACTGATATTAGAGAAACTATTTCATCAAAAACTATTCTTGTACTCAAACATATCTACTTATCATTGCATTTTTTTAGAGTGCAATGAACTAGTTAGAGTGATGCATGCTTGCCTCAGAGTCCCCAAGGCTGTCTTTGATTGTGGTAATAATGAATAATGTAAATTATTACAGCCAGATATTTCCTACAAAGTGTTTGACAATGGTTAGACTGCCATGACCACTGCTTCCGATACTACTTAATGCTGTCTCATTAGTTCTTTATATATCCGTATCTGTCTACATGTTGGCTGAAGTCTTACTCTAATGTGTGATTGCAAACTCTTGAGTTCGGGGACTTTTTGTTCGGTAGTTGTGCTTCATCTTGGCCCATGCAGATGCCAGCCAGAATAGGTGATGCTTAGCCAGTCCTCTGCATGGTCGTGTTGTTGAAATGCTTGTGCTGTGATTCCTTACAGCACTTACAGGCACAACAGCAGTACAACAAATAATGAATACATTCATGTTTCGAATAGGCAGATGCAACTTTACTGCAGACATACAAGTGACAGTTTAGACTGACACTTTAAAGAGACTATGTTAAGTATAATTAAGTTATTGCTAAAAAGCCAATCTGGTATTAGTTCAATCTGCACTAGTTTTGTCTGTTGAAGGGGAAAAACTAGAACAAATGATGCTTTGTCTTTTAACCTCATGAAAATCCTTCAAAAGAAAGTGAGGATGAAGGGTCTAGAGCCCAAGTCTGATGAGGAGCGGCTGAGGGAACTGGGATTGTTTAGCCTGGAGAAGAGGAGGCTGAGGGGAGACTTCATCGCGCTCTACAACTACCTGAAAGGAGGTTGTAGCGAGGTGGGGGTCGGTCTCTTCTCCCAATTAATTAGCGATAGGACGAGAGGAAATGGCCTCAAGTTGCGCCAGGGGAGGTTTAGACTGGACATTAGGAACAATTTCTTCACCAAAAGGGTTGTCAAGCCTTGGAACAGGCTGCCCAGGGAAGTGGTGGAGTCACCATCCCTGGAGGTATTTAAAAGACGTGTAGATGTGGTGCTTAGGGACGTGATTTAGTGGTGGACTTGGCAGTGTTGGGTTAACAGTTGGACATGATGATCTTAAGGGTCTTTTCCAACCTGAACAATTCTACGAGTCTATGATTCTGTGAGGGTGGGACTCAAATTGACTTTTTCCTCCAGAGCATGTCAGAATATGCCGTAGCAGAAATAGGTATTTTTGCACCTCCTGCTGCTTTTTGTGATGGCAGCAAAAGGTTTCCTTACACGGTGCTCATCACCACCTTTTCACACCCAGTGCCTTCCCAGCCTCTCAACGCAGATAGGCAACGCTCCATCAGACAGTGCACCTGGTTCCTTACTGCTTAACTGGTGGGTTAAAGCTTGGTTAAAGTGTGTCTTCCATAGGGTGGAAGAGAAAGCCATAGGCTCTCTCATTTCATCTACTCTGAAATACCTACAGGCTCCAGTCCAGCAATAGTGAAACTCTTTATATGAGTCTCGATAAGTTTTCATTAATTGCTTCGTGGGATTGAGCTTGAACGTTAGTCTTTGTATTCCAAGTTGCATCCACATTACTCAGTAATTTTTAAAAGTATTTTCTGAGTTTCATCCTCAGTAGCTCTATGAAACCAGAACATCTATAGAGATGGGATTGGTACATGAGTGTAATTGTAAAAGCTGTTTTTCTGCTAGAGCTCAGCACCTGTAGGAGGTATTCCCTGAGAGATGTCATCTAAAATTCAATAGCAAAATTTTTATTTGCCTTGACTTAACATCCAAAAGATCATTTACATTTCAGCTTGCATTTTCTGTTAGAATCCAAATTTGGATTTGGATTTGGTAGAATTTTTCAAAAGGTTACTTTCAGTTGAAAACTTTTGATCTTTTTTCATAAATGTATATAGTTTAGGCCAGGAAAGACATTTAGATCACTTATTCTCCACTTTTATATATAGGTCTTTAACTTTTGGCCAGATGTTGTTATGCTGAAATTTATAACTTGCATCTGGTTAAAGTGTGTCTTCCAGAAAGTCATTCAGCCTTGGCTGGAAGGATTCAAGAGATGGGGAATCCATTGCTTCCTTCCCTTTGTAATTTGTCAAACTATTAAGAGGAGTGGCTCATTTCTGGTTTGGCTTTGTCTGGTTTCAGGTTCCAGCCATTAGTTCTTGCTGTGCCTTTTTCTACTAAGTTAAAGAGCCATTTAGTACATTTGCTTTTTCTCCGTGTGAATTAGATACTGGAATCAAGTCAACACTCAATTTTCTTTTGGGAAATGGAATAGATTGAGTTCTTTAAGTTTCACTGCAAGCTAATTTCTCCACGTTTCAAATGCTTTTATCCATTTTTCTGTGGCATTTCCAGTCTTTCAACGTCTTTTCTTTGAAACGGACCTGTGTGCGTCTCACTAATGCAGTGCACAGACTTCAAATCTTCACTACCTGATTTTCTCCCATTTCATCAGCCAACGGTCACATTTGACCCTTTTATCACCATCAGTTTAGGAGGAGCTTGTCCAGCATCTCCCAACGCCCTTTCTAGAGCTCCTGCTCTTCATCTTGGTTCTAAAGTAGCTTTATAAAACATTGCAGGTAGGTTTTTTAAAGAAAAAAAAAACAAACAAACAGATGAACACACAAAAAAAAAGGCTGCTGTCCTTCTTCTTGATAGCCATTCTGCCCATCTTCACGTTTATATTTACTTCCTGTGTTGCTGAATATCCTTAGGACGCTCCGTCAGTAACATCTCTATTCAGCAGTGGTTTCTCCATGACAACTACATTTGCAGATTACTTAGTCTGCAAGTTCTTAGAAATATTGAATGATATTGATTTTTAACCTGTTTTCACGAGTAAACAAGAATTCTACGGTTGTGCCATTTGTCCCCTCGTGAATTTATGAAACATTGATCAATTTCTGCCTAATCTGAAGTTTTAGTTGTAATTAAGTTTCGCCAAGTTTTGTGATAATAGTTTACAGCGTAGAAGAAGAAATGAGGAATGTGTCTTCGTAATAAAAGGAAGACTTTTTAATGTCCCTTTTGAAAGACAAGGGGGAGTAACTCAGGTGCTACGCAGGGTGCCTGGAAACAAACAGCTAGCAAAGCAGCAGTCACAGCCAGCCAACTGTAGCAGGTCAGTGGCTCCAGAGTAATGACAATATAGAGGGTCTTTTTTCCAGAAGTTCCATGGGAAGCCTGGGAAGAGGAAGAAGTAGTTGCTGGAAAGAAAAGGCAGACAAAGGACTTTCTGAAAATGCATAGCAAAGTTCGCATGATTTGTCCAGCTGCTCAGAATGTTCTGGAGGAATAAATCTAATGCCTGACAAAAAACTGAGTATACTCTATTTCCATATAAATACTTACCAACTAAACATAGCAATTCAGCAAAAAGTGAAACTGAGTTTATTTGTTTAAGACTTATTTTCCAGTAAGTTGCATTGGCTTGAATGAATTACATTTTTGTACCTTAATTAATGTACTTTCATTAATAGACTCCAATATTACAGCGTTGTAGGTCTGAAAGGGATTTTCAGCATGCATCAGCTTCATCCCCCAGCCCAAGGCAAGAACAAATGTTCTTACATCATTTCCTGACAGATGCTCATCTCATTGGTTCTTTCCTGTGTGTTGTGTGATGACACATCCTCACTGGGTGGTCTCTTCCAAACTTCCAGATTTAGTTACCCGTATCTTCCTTGGTGCATGCATACAACTTCAGGAACAGCTGGGTAAGCAACAGTTACCCCCAAAAATACATCAGCCAGTTGGACAGAGTGGTAAGCGCCGAGAATGATTGTAATTCTACAGCAGATGACTTGCAATGAAAATTTGAATGAGTTGGGATTGCTTCCCATAAAGAAGAGTGTGTTTCCTGGGAAGAAAAGCAACAGAGGAAGGCAGAATTGTAAGAAGTTGCAATAAAAATAAAACGAGAACTTATTCTTTGTGTCCACAGTACCTAGGGCAGGAATTTATGGACCTATATATCCATCTTCCCATTATTTTTCTTGAGATTTATTGCAGGCTAACTGTGCAAATAGTCTTTTCCGAAAGTTGGATTAGGATTTTTCCCATCTTCTGTAACTTCTCTGCTGTTTTAAGTTTTATTTAAGCGTTTATTTAAAATAAATATCAGTAGCCAGTTAGCTGGCTTATGGCTCTTGAATACAGACTCCGCAAGCCTGCCGATTTAGAAATATTTATCCCTGGGAAGATATTGATGAGTAGCAAGGAAGAATGTACTTCATCAAATACTTCGCCATTTTTTTTTCCAAATAGGGAACAGAAACATATATTGAACAATTTCGTACTTTCTTCTGCATTGTTATTTACAGTTTCACCGTCTCCATCTGAAAATCAACATATGTTTGCTATGGATTGCATTTGTTGCTTCTATATAAAACAGAGTTTCTTCATTGTGCTAGGTTTGCCTTTTTCCTTAGATAGCTTTAGCTTTCCTTATCATCTTTTTATGCTGATAACAAGCTACTTCCACCTTTTTCTATATTCCTTGACTGATTCACTTTTTCTCTGAACCAGGAGGACTAACGCTCTGTCTTGAGTTTTTTTGTCATCTGACAAACTTTTTAAAAATACCATTCATTCATTTATGTTTAAATATCTCATCTTAATTAAATTTGCTCATCTTTTTCCTGCCTTGAAGAAAATAGCCTTTTCGAAGCACCGAGCGTGTGTGTTGCTGGCTGAGGCTTCTCTCTGTTCAGTCCCACCCAATGTCCTCAGGTCAGGTTCACTGGCCCCAGGCAGCCACCCACTTCCAGCCCAGTGACCTCATTTGTCTCTACCCATCACAACACTGCCCAAAATGGTAAAGCATTATAGAAAATCATCATTCATAGTTTTTAGAAACTTTTAATGTTTATGACCACCAGCATCCACCTCCTGAACTGATACCTTCCAGGGTGATGAAGCTCTCCATGCATTGCAGAGATGTGCTTAGGGAGAAGGTTACCCCATTCTCTGGTTTGCCAAGGTAGTCTCTCACAAACCTCCCCACCGACATCTCCTCCTGGGCTTTTTTATCACGCTAGCATACATGCACGGAAGACCCAAGCTCGGATTTATCAGTATCGTTGCAAAAAGTAACGGTGGGTTTAGAATAGAGCACCACATCCTCACCACTTCTATTCACTTGAATCACTCTAAATAGGTAATAGATATTTTAATACTTCAGGCATACAAATTATCTTAACAGCTGTCAGTAATGCCAATTATATCAAATTCCTGCTCGTGACTGTGATTGGACAACAAACAAGAATTGGAAAAACTCCTGGCAGTGGCATAGAGCTGATTTTAACATTCATTTTCTTTTTCTTTGCCACATAAATTAAATTTATTTGCAACACATGGAGGTTAAATTTATATCATATTTGCTTTCTTAGCACCCTGCCCTCAAGTTGCTAATTTAACAGTTTTCTGGCTGCTCCAGCTAGCTCTCAGCCGAGAAGATTAGTTTCCCAACCTGTGAGATAACCAAAAGATGAGAAACATGGAGCTCCGCAATGCCATTTTTAGAGGCCCCTTTCACAGTATATTTGCACTTTAAACTTTCTCCTATCAAGAAACATGCCTACATTTGGAAGGCCCAATTTTCTGTTGAGAGGACTTGTCATTTTCTGCTAACCAGTGTCAGCAACTAATCTCGTCATGTAATGTACAGGGACTGCTAAGTGACTTGTTTTAAATGCATTGTGATTGTTATCTATTTATTAAAAGCAAAAGCAAACAACTGCTTATAGCTAACGTTCGGATGCTGATTGTTTACACAAATAGTGTGTAAGGACAAAGCTAATTTAAGCAGACGTATTCTTACGTTATGACATGAAAGCCATACTCTATGTGATAATTGTTTATAATAAATACGTGTGGTAATTGTTTATTTTATATATATATCAATATTATGAATACTTACGTATTCCAATAAATATTTTAATTTAGTGAGCCACATTTAGTAAGTAATATTTTAAAAACTATATTCCAATTGTTATGTGAAGGGAGGGAATAGGACATTTCCCCCATGTTAATCCTTTTATTTTAGGTAAGTTTACAAGACATACCTACAATAGCTTAACAGAGAAAGAATCCACATGGTTAATAAACTGTTTTAGATGATGTTCATTATTGCTGCTGTGAATACAGTAGTCAGTTTGAAGGCAAATGTCATGTACCTTTGAGCAAACACTGTTAAGTGCCCATCATTACTCTCCAGGACAAGAGTTGTCTTTTTTAGTGAGTTTAATCTTTGTGCAAATAAGGCAGTGTGAATAAAAGTTCTTATCGCTTTATCTGAGATTTTTATGTTAATGTATCGTTTGAAATGATACATGTTATAAAATATAACATGCAGATATATGACTTCTATTACGTATAAATAAAACCCACATATATTTGAAATCTGAAGGCCAGATTTTTACTCTCAGATACTCGCGTGAGGATCTGTTTGAGCCCCGCAGACAGTTTACAGGTGTGCGTGAGGGCAGACCTTAGCTCTGACTTTGCCTTGCTAGGCAAGACAGGTCGTATTTTGTTTCCCTCTTTGCCTCCAGATGATCGGTGCTGTTACGGCCAGAGTTTAGACTATATACTGAACTGAGTGTTAAACCAGAAGGGCTTCTCCTGTGTATTTGAACACTTGTGCTTGGAGTTAAGGGGAGCATCCCAGCCCTGCCAGGAGGTGCGCGCGCTGTGGCTGCTCCGACTGGAGTTTTCCGATGCAGCTCCGCGCGTGGGGAATGTGAGCAAAACCTCAAAACGCTTGTGCTCCAGGAGCGGGCGTCACTTTGCAATTCTAGGGAAATTGAACTTCAAGGACTTGTCATTACTCTGAGTAGTTACATTAAAATGTTTGTTATTTGGGTAACTGGGGGCAGAGGTCTAGACATCTGCTTGTGCAACTTTGTCCGTTCAGTGAAATCTGTTCCCTTTTCAGCATAAAAAATTTCCCATGAAGTCCCATAAAATCAAACACATGTAAGATGACGGCTGAAGATTTCCTGAAGCAGTCCTATGCTGGACACTGAAAATAAAGCGTGTCTGAGCTGCAAGATAGGATTTGCTGTATTTCAGGAGTGCTCTGAATGTTTATGATTTTGACAGTTTCCTGCTACTGATTGCAGAACTTACACTGGTACATTAGGTACACCTTGTGAATTCAGCACAGCTTATGAATCTTGCAAATTTCTTTTGGCAGCTGGGGACCTGATTCAGTTGCCACTAAAGATTCCCACTAGTTTTGGTGGGTCTCACGTCAGTCCTTTTGTCCCTGCAGACCACTATTTTAAACCAAATGCTGAACCAATGACAAATTTTTAAGACTGTTTTTTCTTCCTTCTTCTAATAGCCCTGGATGAAACTTATTAAACGTGTGTCATGCTTTGTCTGATACAATTCTCTCCATTATTCTTGAAGCACACATCTCCTGTCCTCCAGGAAAGTGTCAGCTTCCCATAAAGGTCTGGCTGCCTGTGCAGAAGAAGGGGTGCAACCTTAGGGGACAGGGAATTGAAAGATCACGAGAGGGACCTTGAGCTGTTGGCTGGCAATTTGGTCACCTTCCTTTGAGATGTTGGCTTGAGACCGCTTCCACTGAAACGGGAACTGAAGTTGGTTGTTGCCTCTAACGTCAGTGGTCTAACCACTGCACTATCATATAGGTGAAGGCTCTCCTTTCCTCATCCATCCTAAAAAAGTGTGATTCCTACTTGTTTTTTTGAAGGAACAGCATTCATTGCTTGCAGGCTGCAGTATCAGGATTCAAGGCATTGCTAGTCTCCATGACTTTAATCAGCCAGTCTGTGCTGATTGATTATTTTTACCAACGCCTTGTAAATGCCATGCATTTTTTGAAAAAGGAGATCATGAGATGGAGTAGCCTCACGGGTGGAGAGGCAAGATGTTCACTCAAGCTAACAGTAGGATTTTTTGTACACTAAGGAGAGAAGGAGTCCGTGACAGACAGAAGAAGAACCAAGAGGTTGGTTTTCGTATTTGTTGTCTCTGGGTGAGGACAAGGTGAAGAGAAACCACAAACATCCAGAGGAGATGGCACCAAACTGCAGTAGGCTTCCCCACCAGCCAGACACCACGGGTTGCTCTCATTGAGCCAACCCAGGAAGAGCATGCCTTAACCAAGGAGATTAGATGCAAGTTGTGCATTAATACCGGTATACCCAGCCTGTGGAAAACCTGGTTGGACTGGGAAACAGATGCCACTGGGGAATCCATCATGTTGTACGATGTCAGTAGAAGGTGCACGAACACAAGCTTGGGAAGATCCGTTCCCGTATCTCCCCACATCCTTGTATTTTTGTTCCAGAGCAGCTCAGGGCTCAGTAGAGAAATGACGATCTTTCCTGTTGTTTTGCATGTGGATCATAAAGCTTATGTTTTATTAAAAGTTTAGAAATTCCAGATGAAATAGAAGTATGAGCATTTATATCACTTGCTGTCAGATTGTCTCATTTTGCTTTCTGAAAGCTCTTGATGCGGGGAAGTCCTGGTTTCTGCTCATTTGTGTCTTCACTGGAACTGCATTTTTATTTGTATGGTTTTAGCAGTGTATTCACAGCTGGTAGTTTGCACCCACAGATAAATAATGTTACCTCGGTAACAGAGTACCAGCAGTCACAGGTGGATTGATTTGTCATCATCCAAAGCTTTTATCAACCATGTAAAAAATATTCCTCATATAAATGAGGAAATAGAAATTGATTTTGAATAGTTATTCTTTCCATGCACAGGCTCTTTTGTTATGCATTTTGTTAATTCTGGTATGATTTTTCTGCTCTACGTCTCTTTTTCTAAACTTTTCCTCTGATTTAGTGCCTGACTTTGTTTAATGCCACAAAATTATTTACTGAAGCTTTACAAGTGATATTTCATCCACTGGAGAGACTCTGTGAGCTGAGTGCTGTCCCCAAATATGATACAATATTGTGTTAGCATTAATATGGATATTGATGCAAAATCAATGCAAATAGACTCCGCATCTAATCTCGCACTCCCTCACTCAAGTTCACTGGCAGCAACACCAAGCTACTTCTTTGATTTCAGTGCTGGATATGCAGTATTTATGAGGGGTTGCACTTTACATCCTTACTTTGGTTATCATTATGCCAGCGCACATTAAAACAGTTTTTAGAACTACATTTGTTTCAGCGTTGTTGTTACACAAACCTGAGTTTGGGCTTTGGCTTATTCAGCTTGTGGCTTCCCCCAGTAAAGACTGCACCAGCTTCTTGAAGGTGCAGAACATGCTTAACGTCTACAGGTTCTACCTGTAGAAGTCGACCCAGGGCACCGCTTACAGAGGCGAGTGCCCGCGATGTGCAGGGCAGGATTTGGCCGTTTCACACATACTCCTCCTCTGGATGGCTGCAGAAAAAGTGTCTGGCTCCGGCACACTGTTAGGCTGTAATTAGTGTAACTAACAACTAATACGAAAGAGCAGGATAGAGGTCACCACAAGACTTCAAAGGTCTTAACAGGTTAAGGTTGGAGGGCAGTCTATCCCCTCGCTTAATCTGTTGCCATATCTTCTGAGATTTGTTGAAATCTTCAGTGACCTCTAACCTTGACGTGTTGCTCTCCCGTAATTTACCGGTCACATGCCATTTTCTTTATTTCTGTCCATTTAGACAGGCATGGGTCTTTGTGATCGGTGTCTCCCTTTTCCGTTCAGATATAAGTGTGCCCAGGTGAACAGGCTTTTTGATGTGAATAAAGACTGTGCTTTAAACCGCTTTAATGCTCTTGCCCTGCTAGCTTCAGACTCGTCGGAAACGGTTGTTTCGCTATGCTTCAGTATGCTGTTTGTAGATGACATTTGACGCGTAGATTAGGCTCAGGTTTAAAATCTAGCTATTAAATAAATTGGGCATTGTACAATCGTTTTCAAAAGGTACTAAATATCAAGCTTTTACGAGTTGCTTTTTCAAACGTAACTGTCCAAGGATAATTTTGTTTATATTTTCAGTAAACGTGAAAGCTCTTACTGGTTAAGTGTGCAACTCGAGGACAATTTATATCGTGGGGAAAATCAGTAGATACTCCTCCATGATGTTTCGGTATGGGCGACAAATACCTGTCAAGGGAACTCTCCTGTTCCTGATGGTTTTTGGGTTTTTTACCCCTCAGACTCGACGTTGCATCTCTCCCACCAATCGCAACGTACACGGGTGGATTTCGATAGCGAAGCGTTGAAATGCATTGCCTCTTTCCCAGGCATCAGGCAGTCTCTTCTCCTTGAGGGTGCCCGTCCCAAAGTGATGGGCAGAGCAGGGGGGAGGGTTTCCTTCTCCTCCCCGCCGTGGATGCTTTGCCTTGGGAGAGCCATGGCCGTTCCCACGGGAGGAAGGCGAGCGGACCCCTCCGGGCACGCCGGGATGGGAGATGCCCTCTGGCTTCCACCCCCTGCCCTTTGCTGCTCCAGCATCCCGCCCTGCGGTCCCTCCCGGTGTCCGAGCACTGCATCTGGGGAGGAAAACGCTCAAAATTTGTTCATGCAGCAAGCTACTTGCCCGCACCAAACTGAGCATGGGTTTAATTATCCTTTTAACCGATTAAAACACTTTAAAAGAGAGTAAGAGCGACCGAGAGGGAGTGAGAGCAGCCCAATGTTAGATTTAAAGTTCAACAGGGGGGAAAAAAAAATCATACAAGGATTTCACAAGCAACGACACTTGGATGGTATTTGGGAAATCTTTTTCTTTCAAGACTATCTTGCGATTAACTATGGGAGTAGCACATCAAAGCTGCACTGACTTCAAAGCTTAGAACCACTTACGGCTTCCAGCTATTACTAAAACCTACCACTTCACCCTGCCAGCAACTCATCTCAGCTGCCTCTGTAAGTTACACCCATCTACTTCCTGCCTTCTGATTTTGGGGAGGAAAAAAAAAAAACCACCAAAAAAACCTTGTAAATTAAATATAGCTGTTCACACTGAAGGGAAGTGAAAGTCAGGGGGAAAAAGCAAATGGAGGCATTAAGACATTAAAGATTTAGTACAAACTCAGTGGTGATTTACATATGCACAGTCTCATTTGGCTAACTCTAACGAAGCCACCTGCTTTGGGGAAGTTTGCTGACTGTTACCCCTGTGTAAAAGCCCCTGAACGAGGTGAGCAAGCTGTTTAGGCCATTATTTAGGTCCAGATGTTACCTATAGCTTGGCACAAGCAGAGGGGCTTTGGGACTCCAGGATGTCTTCACGTACACAGCACATACCATGAAATCAGTTCCCGTCCCTGTTCTGTAGCGACGACCCGCATCCTCTGATCTGCAAAGATCATGCACCTCAAAACGGTGTGTCAGCGCTGGGCGATGGTCACCATTTATTGCTGCAATACTATTGATTCTTTTGCATTAGTGGGAGATACTGTGGAAGCAAAGTTTGCGTATTTGGTATTTGGGGAGGCCCTGAAACAACTCATTTGTAGTAGTGTAGGGCTGTGCTACACTCTCTGAACTGATAGAAGAAGGCTAAAATGTACCAAAATCGTAATTTATTGCAGTATTAATATTGTTCAACACTTAAAATTGTTACATTGTTATTTTCTGATTGGGAGTTTTATGCCTAGGGTTTTTAAAATGGTACATTAATCTCTGAATAAAATTTGTCTTGCAAATGACATATTAATAGAAAGTTAGGAACAAGCGTGGGTCTTTGAGTGTGTTTTATATAACAGTTTATATGTTCAGTACAGATCAATGACATGCTCTCTAGAGCTAAATGCCATTAATCCATTTACAGCCGCTCATTGCAATGAAGAGAAATTACCATTGAAAGAGCCGATCGTACGTTAAGGAGAATTTCTCTGCTTCCCTGCATAGTCTCGTATTTTGAAAATGCCTTTGCAAGTGTTTAAAGCCAATCTCTTTTTTTCCCCCTTTATTTTTTCCCTTTGCAAGGAAGGCGTTTGGCCGCAGTGGCTTCTCCCTGCGCAGCCCCATCGAGGCGGGGGGTCTCATCCTCAACCCCCCCCAGCACAAATGATGTGCTTCTGCAGCAAACGTGTGGCAGATCTGCAATACGAAACGCGGAGGCAGTTAACGGGTTGTTTTGCGAGGACGGTGGTTGCCATTAGGTGTAAATAAATGAATTATAGTGTGGTGCGGTCAGTTGGAAAAAAAAGAGTATTGTCTTTTGAAGAGCTGAGGTATGAAAAAAACGTACGGGAACTTACTGTTAAATCTAAAATACGTATGGCTAGTGTATGTTCTGTATGAAGAATGTGCCTCTGCTTTAAACATATAAAGGGGGAGAAGGGAGCTTCCTGACTGGCTGATGATGCAATCAAAATGTGAGATTTTTTGAAATAAATTGTTATTATAGCCTCAGGTATAACTCCACCAATGCATTTATATATTTGACTGCGTGATAGTTCTTTTTTCTTCTTAAAGAATGCATTTCTCTGAAATAAACTGTGCAGCCTAGGAACAGCACAGTCATTTGAAGTTCATTGAAGATATAGGAGGACACCGTGTTTCCTGTCCTTATGTTAAACTTGGCATATTGATTTTTTTGCACAGCTTGCAGCATAGAAATGTGATCTACAGCTATGGCAAGGCAGGCTAACCACATGTGAATTTGTTAAGTACTGCTGGATTAGCAGGAATCACCAGACTGTGCAAGTACGGAGACTTGACTTCTGTAACTCTTTATTTATGACTTAATCAATTAAAATAACAAGTTTTGATTTTATTGGCTGTAAATAAGTAAGCACAAATCGTCTGCAGAAGCTATTGTTTCGTATGCTTGCTTGTTTTCACGACATAAAGGCTCTGTAAGTTAGCCGCAGTACGTACACAGGCAGAGCTGGAGTTGAAGTTAAGCATCAAATATGTGAAGTTTCAACAACTGTAGTTAGCTAGTGTTTTTTAGATTAGTGCAGAAAATTCAGGACGGCATAGCGCGTTCCTTAACTTGCAGGTTTTTATCTAAACTTGCCGTTAGTTTTCTTTGTATATTCTTTGCCTGTTTAATCTTTTGTTCCCTTTACGTTCAAAGATACCAAGATTATGGAAGCCACCGGCGCTGCAGCCTGCATTTAAATTTAGTTATGGTACGGCCGTGCGGAAAGCGTTCTTCTGATGTGGGGCCGGCTTGCTCCTCTCTCTGCATTATTAAACCTCCTTAGACATCTCCATTATACCGTTTCACCTTGCTTGACTTCAAAGAGTAGTGCGGCTGCGTAGAGGGGGTGAGCCGCAACTCTGCTGAGCGGGTTACCTGTGGTTTCTTAGAAATGCTAATGCGTTATCCGCCGTGTTTATGAAGTTATCTGTTTGCTGTTGGATTGGAGGGACCGTTCTGCAGCTCTAGAATCAAAGCGATAAAATGTCCACGACAAAGACAGTGGCTAAAGATACTTTGGGATTTTAAGTCATTGCCATTCACCTTTTGAAACCTTTTCCACCCCCCAAAAAAAAGAAAAAATAATTAAATCAAGAGGTTATTTCGGGGGAAAGCAAAGAGCAAAGTTGACGCTATTCCTGAAGAACCTCTTGAGTGCACTCTCACTGAGTCACTCATGAAAATGATGTGGACGAATGCCTGGCTTATCACTCAGAGGTTTTTGGGAACTAATCTGCTCAAAATGTTTGGAAAAAGCTAAAACCTGGCTTGCTCATCTAATGAAAAAGGTCAAAACAGAGAAGAAAGTGCCACTGGTTTGTGTTAGGTGACACTGTGCCCTGCTTGTCTAATTTGATTACACAGAGCCACTGAAGCCCCAGGCAAAGCTGATTTTAGCTATAATCAGCTTCTTAACCTTTTGAGAACTAACGTAAACACTACCTACCAGTGGTTAATTATGTTGCTCTGTTACATACAACAAAGTGCAAAGGTAAAAGTGTAGAACTCCAGTAACACATGTTGTGACAAGATCACTCCAGGGGATTACAGCCCTCTGCGTTTTATCTGCGCTCATTGATTTCTTTCTTAAAAATTAAAAATGGGCTATGAGCAGGGAGCATCGGTTTATCAGTTTCAGGCAGCATTGACCTGTCGTGCCGCTGCCTCATCTCAAATTCCTTTTACTTATGGAAGGGGAGACCTAGTGCGGGTTGGACCGCTACAGTCGTGGATCTGTTATCTTTTAATTATTTCGGATTAACTTTGTTCTAATTGTTTACTTGTAACAAAGCATGGATGCTCCCTTCCTCTATGACGAGCATCTTCCAGAAAGTCTTGTAATCTCTTTTAGCAGATGCACCGTGTCCATATGAGACACCTGTCTCCAGGTGGGATAAATGGGATTAATTTTATTTTCAGATTTTGCATATACGTATTAGGCAAGAACCAAAAATCTGAGGCACAAAAACTGGCTCTCTGCAGAACCTGTGTATCCTAGTTTCCCCTGTGTTTTGGTTCATACACTTCCTATGGTTTGCCAGGAAATTTGCATTTCCATGAACTTCAAAACTTTTAGAAGACTTCTAAGCCAATGGGCTTTCGGTGTATTTTAAATTTTCCTGATCCATGCTGATCCATGATGTTTTTTTAAGGAAGCCTTGATCTACTAGTCTTCTTATATACTTGCTTCTCTTACATACTTGCTGCTTGGAGGTAGCAAGTTGCCTCTTTCTGGATTTTCCACTCTAGAAAGTACATTTATTTTACTCTTTCTGTATCCCACTGTTTTTGTCAGCATTGCCTCTAATCAGCATCATTATTTTCCGATAGCCTGCTCAGAGAAGCACCCGTAATGAATTACCGTTACAAGCAGCAGCGTTAGCACGGGTGTTGCGGGACAACCTCGTGCTGCCCGAGTGCTCCACAGTATCTCAGAGGGCATCATGGATCTGGACCACCAGGTCTCAGGACCTTCAATGCCTTCTGCCCACATGCTTCCCACCAAAATTCGTGGTGGTGTGCTGTGACAGCTGATAGATCAGCAGGGGTGTGGTTATGCTGAGGACATAGATGCGCCCTTGCTTCATTCAGATACTTATTTTATTAACTAAGATTAATAAATCCATAATGACTAGAGTTAGTAAAGCAATAATACTAAAGAAAACACTACGTACTCAAGAACAACAATAAATAATGACACAACACACGCACACGCAAAGTCTCGCTGACATATGACCCGTTGCGGTTATGTACAAGGTCAAAGTTGGTTTCCTTTTCTTGCAGGCAATAGCTGTAAGGTTTACCGAACCCATATTTGTCCATGGCAAGGTTATAGCGTTTTGAGAGGAGGTTGGGCAGACTGCTAGCTTTTGAGCTTCAGAGAGGTGGCAGACTCACTTAGCTGACTCTGAGCATGGTGGTGAGTGGACCCTCAAGGTCTGGACAGAAACGAGAAGTAGCTCGTTAGCTTCTGAACATGTTAGGGATTCGGTCTTCACCTCAGCCTCCACAGTTTTCTCCAGGAAAAGGGTATGCATGAAGAAACTGAGGCTGACTGTGACCCCTCTGAGTTTCTTGCTGTCCTGGTTTCAACTGGGATGGAGTTGATTTTCTTCCTGTTAACTGGTATAGTGCTGTGTTTTGGATGTAGTGTGAGAATAGTGTTGATAACACACTGTTGTTTTAGTTGTTGCTAAGTAATGTTTACACTAGTCAATGACTTTTTATCTTCCCATGCTTTGCTGGGTGCGCAGAGGGCTGGGAGGGAGCATGGCCAGGACGGTTGGCCCAGCTGGCCAATAGGCTATTCCGTACCATATGATGTCATGCTCAGCACATAAAGCTGGGGGAAGAAGAAGGAAGGGCGGACGCTCGGAGCGATGGCGTTTGTCTTCCCAAGTCACCGTTAGGCATGATGGAGCCCTGCTTTCCTGGGGATGGCTGAACACCTGCCTGCCGGTGGGAAGTGGGGAATCGATTCCTTGTTTTGCTTTGCTTGTGCGCGGCTTTTGCTTTCCCTATTAAACTGTCTTCATCTCAGCCCACGAGTTTTCTCACTTTCACCCTTCTGATTCTCTCCCCCATCCCACTGGGGGGAGTGAGCGAGCGGCTGGGTGGGGCTTGGTTGCCGGCTGGCGTTAAACCACAATACTTGCAAACCCTTTGGAGTTTCAGCCTCTGGCTGTACAAGTCATCTTATGTTCTGGTGGCCCTTCACAGCCTGCCAGCTGTTGTGCATAGCTGGGTGGCTTCTGACGGTGCCCTTCCTTTCCCACGGGAGAGATGCGAAGGAGGTTCTGCCGGCAGAAAGATGAACTCACCTGTTGGTTGCAAATAAAGTTTTCTAACGTTTCATGTGGACTGTGTTTTGCCTACATAGCCGCCACGTAACACTTTTTCTGACCTACTCTAATCATCCCTGTCTTCCTGCTTTGATTCCTAGAAGAAGGGAAAAAAATAATTTCAGGTATTTGTTCTGTATGTCACTATGGCATCGGTTGCATTTCCTGAACTGATGGAGAGCTTTGTCTCTCTGGACATCATTATTCTGAAGCAACGGGCTGTTTTTCTATGTCTCTTTCACCACAAAAAAAGAAGTGGGATCACATTCTCTCTTCTGGTCCAGCCATCGGAGCTGGGAGGAAAAGACTTCTGAGGCAGGTCTGCAAAACCCATCAGTCTCCACATTTAGGACTAGATGTCCTCGTGCCTCCTTATTTCCTCAACGCGATCCAGTTACAGGGAGGTTTTGTACAAAGTTTCTGCCCTGTGAATATCCGCTTTGCTGCGGAATTATTATCTGGGGACTGTTTGGGTTGGGCTGATTGCTTAGGCAACGAGCAGCAGTAGCGCAGCAGAATTAGAGCGATGTCTTTGCCTTCCAGAAGGAAACTTCGGGGCCCCTTGCTCAGTAGTTAACTTAATTTCTGGAGCACATGGCACAAGCACCAGAGTTTAGCTGTGTCTTAATTAATTAGGTAACGCTGTGGTTGCTCACAGAGGACGTTGAGGGCTTTTTTCTGTTTCTGGGTATACTCAGAAGCGGGGGAAGGCACTGCTGCACCAGTACTGCCTTGACACCGGCAGCAGCTGCTCTCCAGTCCCTCTTTGAGGGGCAGCTTTTCTTCCCATCAGCCGCCACGAGACATGAAAGCACTGCTGCTCCTGACTGCTGCAAGGTACCGCGCGCCGCTCAGTACTGGGATCACAGCGACGGCAGATTTTGATCCAGACCTAGCTGGAGTGGGACCTTGAAGAGGAGGAGTGCGGCTTGTGCAGGGGTGAATTTATCAGAGGCTGCACAGAGCGGATCACAGGAGCTGGAGTCAAGCGGTAGTTTCTTTTCCCCCCTGGAGAATAAATTGCTACCCTTTGCAGCAGCAGATAGAGGATAAGTCAACAAGGATGCCTCGCTGCAGAAAAGACAAACCTTTTACTGAAATGTCTGAATAAGCCTATAGCTTGCAAAACTGTTGGTGAGGCTTCTGCTGGGGGACTATGTATGCTGATGGGCAGCACAGCCCATGAAAGAGGAGAAAGAACTGGAGAACCTCCAAAGGAAAGCCACGAAAGTGATCAGAAACCTAGAAAACGTGGCCTTCGGGAAAAGGGTGAAAAAACTGAGAAGGCTTAACCTAAAAAAAGAGGACTGAAAGAAAGAACATGGTGGAAATCATCGGGTGTGCGAAAGACTGTTGCAAAGAAGAAAGGAACCGTCTGTTCTCCATGCGCCTGGTAAATAGTACAAAAAGGGGTAAAATTAAATCGCAGCAGGAAAAGTTTGGATTAGACGCTAAGGGAAGCTTTCTGGCGGTATGGCTGGAGGGTGCTGCCTGTGGAGGCGGTGGGTTCTCCGTCACTGGAGGAGGTGGTTAAGGACAGGTTTGCCAGAAAATATGTAGGTGCTGCAGGTCTTGCTGTGGGCCAGGGCGTGGGCCTTGGGACATCTCTGTCACACGTGCTTGTCTGACTATATGGATAGGCAGAGAAAAAGTAAAAGCTAAGGGTCTGAAAATCCAGATGACACAAGGATTCTCAGGTTCATAGTTTTCTAAGCTGTTTTCATAATTTTAAAAACACATTTTCTGTCTTTTTTAGACATGACGAACACTGTACAATACAAATAGAAACAAGGTTTTTTTTCATATTTGCAAAGATAATACATGGATGAAAGTTCGAGTTTTGATTTCTGGCGGGTGTGCTGGGTGACTTTACCTATTGTTTTTGGCAGGATACAGAGGGCTGACAATTAGGATAAGAGTGTCCTCCCCAGTCTGACATAATACAATAGCAAAAGAAAGTCTGTTAGGAAGTGTTAAGCGGGAAGATACTATCCCTCGTCATTGTTTTCGATGTCCACAATGTCCCCAGTCAGGGAGTAAAACAAATATATCACATTGCTGAGGTGGTCAGTCACACACTGGGAATAACGAATAAGCCCTTAGTAAAGTGTTTATGAACAATCTGTTTACAAATTCATTGAATGCATACATACAGCAAACAGATTGAAATCTGGATTGCTGTGTGAATTTGCTAACCAGGAAAAAAAAAAAGGATGCATGTAGGTAATGTAATTTATAATAAATAAAGAAACCCTTTGTACAGCACAGTAAAATGCGGAAGAGTAAAAAGTGAAGTCTGCCTTTTATTCATGTTAATTCCTGAACATCTTCAGGCAAGCAATTTGCAATAAGTGAAATTAATAAAATATATTGTGCTGATCAATTTGTTCCTGGTCTTAGAGCTTGTAAATAATTCTTTGCTGAGAACACTACTACCTTTAACAGCAATTGTGTGGGCTATGGCCAGCTTCATTTCCACTCTGTTCCCAGGAAAGAAAGGAGCAAAGTGCTCTTGCATTTGCTACGTTTTCCAGCGAATGGATTGGAATAATGATACGGCTGGGGGAAAAAAAATGTACAGACCAGATCAAAACAGTACCCCGGGAACCTTTTATTTTATTTTTTTTCCTTCGACGAGGTCAGATCCCCAAACTCCTGGGAGTTTGGACAGTGGGGATGCTTTAGTAAATGTGCAGTGAGAAAACTGCCAGATTGAGGGTTTCTTAAGTGCTACTGTCCAAAATCACCAGCCATGCTTGAAACTAGTAATTCTTGACAGAACATGCACTCTCAGTATGTGACTTTTAGCTGCAGGGGGCAGAGCATATGCTTTAGTGCCAAAAAGTTGTTTGGGGGTTTTTTATTGTGTTTGTGTCATAACCTCTTTTATGTTAGGTTTTTATGTTTTCTTTTCCTATTTCAGTCTTCAAGGCTTGCTGTGAAAGCCCAACATAAATAACTGCAAAAAAATCCTGAAAGCCTGCAGATCATTTAAGAATTTCTGAATCTATAATTGATTCTTTGCATTATTGACTGATGCGATACTCAGTACACACAGTGACATTTTAATTCACTTGGGAAGGCGGTCCTTTTCTTTTTTTAAGATTAAATGAGAGAAGGCATTTTGGCCCTGCACGATATGTGTACGGTTGCTTTTTTATTTCAAAATATGTATCCTTCAGTCAGCTACGTATGATTTAATGAATCGATCCAGAAACTTCTGAGCACACGGAGTTTCCATCACTGCTGGTATCACTGAGACATGAGGATCCTGAGCGCTTTTTTAGGAGGTGCCCAGCACCTTGTGGGGTTTGACCATTAATTCCCCAGCTGCGCTGAGAGACTCGCGGGCAGCCCTCTCTGCTCCTTTGCTAAAGCTTCATCGAAATCCTGCAGTCACAGAGGTCTTCAGCACACCTCTCTCTACTTTTTTGGGGTGTCCTGAGTAATTTGCCTTCGTAGCAGAGTACAAGCCTTGCACGCAGCGACTCGAGCAAGGACAGCAACAGTTTGAGTTGCTTTGAGTTTTGTTCTTGCCCAGGGGCAGATGTTAGTCTCTTACATAAAAGTAGACAGTTAAAGGCACTTTAATAAGCCTGAGTTAATAAAACAGACCAATTTAAGGAGTCGTAATGCCCTGATTGGAAGGCTGATTGCATGCAGGCTGGCTTGCTGCAGGAGACTTGTGCAGAGTCTCTGCTCTGCTATGGAGCTGCAGAATATTTTAGGGCAAGTCACAGACCTTTTAAGTATTGCTATTTAGATGTCTTTTCATGCTAAGTTCAGTGGGGAGGGGGTTAAAACACATTTGGCACAGCCAAATGGAAGAGTTGGCATTATAGGATCTGGTGGGAAGAGGAGTCAGTCCACTAACGATGTCACTAATTTATTAGAAGTGGCACTTGCCATGGCTTGGCAGAGCGATTACTCAAATCCGTGCTTGCAAATTCCAGATACGTTACTTTTTCTATGTATTATGCCTCATTGTCTCTTGATCTAACTCAATTTCACGATCATGGATGATGGCATTAGGTATTGATAGCAGTATCCGTTGTTTGCATATAAAGACGGTAGGGTCATCGCAGGACATGAGCAAGTTGTCACACCGGCAGTGAAGAAGTGCTTTCCACCATGTACAGTATTGCCAATACCAGATACTAACAACGATTTCCTTCTCATTTATGGCTTTATAGTAAGTTGGGGTGGTCTGTATTTTATTTACAGATGCTGCAGTGACGTGATCAATTCCTGTCTTACACTTTCTGATATAAATTTCTTGCCCATCTAGCTGCATGGCAAAAAAGCTTGAAAAGTTTTCAGCTAACATCAGGAAGGCTCAGAAACAAGAACCCTCAAAATATTTTTTTAATCTCATGATTTTTAAGTCATCCTCATGGTTACTTTGTGAATTTTCAGAAGCTGGTGCAGGCAGAAATGCATTAGCCAAAGCTGGAGACGGAGATTGAGCTCAGACTGCTCGGTCGGGGTGCACCGCACAAGCAGGAGTCAGCGTGCGGATCTTCTCCTCACCCAGGTCTGCCATGGGTGTCCTGAACTCGGGTGGGCAACGAGGAGAGGGACAGCACCGTGCATGTCCGCGTTGTGAAATGAGGGCAGTCTGCTTCACTGGATAATACTGGATAATAGACTGTTTCCTGCAAATATTAACTTCCTAGCAATTACATTATGCAGCTAGAGACTGAAGACAAATCTTACAAAAACCATTCTAAATTTGTCTCTTTGTTGTGATAGACAACATGAATATGCAAATAAATGAATGGTGTGAATATTTTGTACTCTGTCCCAGGCAATACTTGGAATTAAGAAACCGTGTCAGAGGCTTGGAGCGTGGCTCATGAGATGCAGAGCTTTTCACCTCCGTCTCCAGCAGTCAGCCCGCAGCAGAACCAGGGCTACTTTTGTCTGGTGTTGGCGAAATTGTATACGAAATATGAAATTAATGTGTTTCAATGGGCAAGTGCCTGACTTCACAACTCATAGTGTCAGCCGTGAATGGATGTGGAGATAGACGGGCGGCTATTTAGCTGCCCCAGCCTCTGCCCCATCTCTTTGCCGACCACCTCCTGTTCACCAAAGGCTATAGGACAGTACGCACATTCACGCAAGCTGACAACCTTAAACTGCAAAAAAAGTGCATGTCTGCTAACGTGGGTATGTGCATTTCTGCTAAAGTGGATATGTTCATTTCTCCTAATTCTACCTCCGGGGCCATCGTTCCAGCAGAGGGGCAGGACAAGCAGCGAAGAGCAGCAAGGCTTCAAACCCCTGCAGCTGAATCTGTGGGAAGCTCGTGTGCTGCAGCCCTGAAATATGCTCCCCAGCCTGGAGCAGTTTTCAGAGCACGTGTAGACATATTGTCAGGGTACATAAAAAAGCTTGTACTGAGACTGCCTGTTCTGCAAGTGTCTGGAGAACAAGGTGTTTCAATTTCTAAGATTATAAATTGATGCTTAGTTGTTTACAGTACAGACGTAGAAGAATACCATTTGTAACGTTACCAATCCCTTTGATCATCACCAGTTTCATTTCTTTTTGTAGTTAGATTCATAACTGTCCACTGTTCTTGCTTCTTGGTCTTTGTGGTGTTGTTTTTTTTTTAATCTAAAGATTGAAGACTCAAAGTTGGACAGTCTCTAGTCATGGTCATGGTCATGGTCATGGTCATGGTCATGGTCATGGTCATGGTCATGGTCACGGTCACGGTCATGGTCATAGTCAATGCAGAACTTCTCCATCCTCCAGCTCCTTGTCTAAAGGAGGAGTCTCTACCCAGCTTGTGAAATTGTCTGCCCTTTGTCCAAAACATTCCTTACTTAGAGGCAGTTTTGTTTCCTGGTCAGTCCCAAGATCTCAAGGTGTACCAGCAAACAAAAGCGCTGCTTGCTGTTGGTGTTTGACAACAAACGTGGAACGCTTTCCTTAATGTCCCGCAGCGGGAGAAGAGATCCTTCAGTCAGATCAGATCACCTAGCTACACAGCAGAGTTGAGGTTGTCTCTCCTCTTGCCACATGCAGCTTCTTGATTAGACCTAGTCTGCTTGCTCTGTTCAAACATCTCAAAGTGGGCTATCAATAGTAATAAACATAGAGGCTTAACCGGACTGCAGAGCCCCGCCGGCACAGCAGAACCAGAGACATGAAGTCGGCACTCAACAGAGTGCACCTGGGTGGGAGAGGTAGAAGCAGGGGTCCAGGTCTGGGGGTCTGGTCCCCAGGGCTCTTCCAGAAGGGGTTGGTGGTGGCACAAGGCTTTTGGGCATCGCACACCACTGGAAAGCTTCAGTCTGTGGGGTGCACGGAGGTAATATTAACCCAGCTCCATGCGTGTAGTGACTTTGTAAGAGGATTTTGGTCCTGGAGCTGTACCTCGGTGGTGGATGTTGTGTTAAATGCTGCACAGGTACCACGTCTCTTTTGCTTAATTGCATGGTCCAGGCATCTCATCATGCCTCATCCCTTGGTTATTCCTGCTCTGGGTAATTTTTCCCCACTGGCTACATGGGCCAGGTTGGTCTGTGGAGCTGGCGAGTTGGACATCAGCAGGGA
>NW_009214344.1:51366-62314 GCF_000690835.1 Fulmarus glacialis
AAAAATAGCAGAACCATTCAAATGGTCTGTTTGTGTGGACTTTTTTTTTCCCCTAAAACTGTCTGCCCACTGCTGTCATCTCAGGCTGTAATGTAAAAAGCACAAAGAAAATAAAGCTCTTGAATGAGAAGGGTCAGGAAGAAATCCAGTGCGACCAAGGGGGATGTATCTTAAGCTGTTATAATATTGAATCATGGAAGTGCAAGCCTGGAAGGGGCCTCAGGTGGCATATCCCTCTGCCAGCCACCAGAATGATAAAGCTATAGCTTCGCTGCCCGGTGCTTTTTTATACATAGGTCTATATACAGGCTCTGTCTGTAGACAGAGACATCTGGGATGGATGGAGACACCTGGGCAGTGCAGCAGGATCCATACGCCGGTACAGTCTTCTGGGGACAGAGGTCGCGTGGACCGATATCTGGTGTCTCCTCAAAGTAGTCCATTTCGTTTATATTTTCCAACTAGGAATATGTAGAGTTTCCGCTGCCTTTCTCCACCGCAAGGCAAAGAGAGCTCTTGCGCTCGCACAAAGCTCACAAGAGCCGACAACAACCATGTGTCACCCGCAGCAAACAACCGGTTGGACAGCCTACACTCAGCCATCAGGACCGGTGTCTCCTGGTGACAAACCTTCTCATCCTTTGGAGGTACCGCATCGTAGCCTTCGGGACTTAGGTGGGAGGTAGGTTGTCTGAAGGTACCCCCTAATTTCTTCGTGCTTCGCTTCCCCATCCCTAAAGCAGGGATGCCACTACTCCTCTGTGGTGGTAAATGTGGTCCAGGTGGTGGGACATTCAGATTGTGTGGCAACAAAGGCATATGCGTACCCAAGGCGGAAAGACCTGGAGTGTAGAAGATCTCTTTATTTTAGCTGAGGTGTTTATTTTGGAAGGAGGAACCACATTAGGAAGATGGCTTTAGCAAAGTCTTGGCCAGCTGCTATGAAAACATCAGCTGAAGTTTATTGGATAGTGATAAAAAAGAGAAGAGTGAAATGAAATTCCTGTCGCTGCTGGTAACAGGAATGCTCAAGATGCGAGGATCCAGAAGGGAAAATGCTGCAAAAATACATCTGGCCCTGCCCATGCTGGTGTTACACATCTGATATAGTAGAACTGAAACATCAGAAGTGATTGAAAGTATATTTGAAGATGTGTAACCTGTGGCAGACCTTAATATTTACAAATGAGAAACTGAATAAGTATTTACTACTATGATCATTTACGGCAAACAAGTAAACCATGCGATACCCTTTGAAACAGTAAAATAGAAAAAAAATTTAAAAATCTATAATTTTAATCAAAAGTTTGTTTCAGTCATTGAAATTCTGTTATTGCTGCTTACAAACATTAAAGTCAATCAAAACATCAGTAGCCTGCAAGATCAATATTTTTAATATGTTTGCATTGCAGTGCTGCAGATTTTTGGCTAATGGATCTCACCCATATTGATTTCCATGGGAAATGTTAGTCTGATACTGAAATAATTAAAAAAAAAAGCCAGGGATTATTGGTTTGGAATTTTGAAGGAGATAGAAGTATAAAAATTGGTTATTGACTGAATTGCTTGGGGTGAATGAACCTTGGGCACTTGCAATAAACTTGTAGCACAGAGTCATTACCGAATACTACCTTAGTCCCTTAAACCTAAAATCAGTCAATAACCTATTATAACAATGCAAATTGTGGTGAAATAACATAGCGGGTCGTTTTCAAAGCAGCAGGATATTCATAAACATCTACATATATATATGGATGGATGTATTAAACCACCTCTGGGATATGCACAACAGCTGATTTTCAAGTTTCTTTTAATGTATTGGGTTTATGTGGATATTAACGCGAAAGGGTTGATTTGCAGTAATTGTTTAAAATAAGTTTAATGGCTCTGTGGCTACTAAAATTAATAAAAATACAGTAATATTATATACAAATGCATAAACAAGTATATTCAATGTTGTCCCAGTTCTGGACAAATGCAGGGTGATTTTTTTTTTCTATTTATTCTGGGGGTGAAAAAATACTAAAAGCAGTGACTACCCTGAACCTACACAGGTGTCCTAGACTTGCTGCTGTCCTCGCTGGTCTCCACACTCCTTATTCATCCCCCTTATTCCATATGTATTATAAATTTGCTTACCTAGCATAATTGTTCTTTTTTTTAAAAGAGGATTCTCCTTGCACGTGGGAATCGTGCCTCTCTGTGATACCTGGTGAAATAAATGAGTTCTCTGTTGCAGAATGTACTCTGCATTCTGGATGAGTTTACCACAGGTAGGGCAAAGCGTTGCTGGCTAGAGTACTAATTTTTATTCACAGTTAAATGAAACACCTGAGCAAAGACTTGCCTTTTGGTTCCTGCTTTAAAAACGCTCTGAGCCTCTGTTTCGCTCCACGCTGGGGACCAGTAGCTCAAGTGTTTCTGCTAAAAGTGGGTACTGCAGTATGCAAGCTGTCGAGTGAAATATATTTTCACCTGAGCTGTATAAATATTTAACAAGTATATACTAACATAGCAATGATAACTCAGTGCCTGCGATAGCATGGGAAAGGGAGATTGTGTTTATGTTTTATTATTACAAAGTCATCTGCGGACATTTTCCGATTTTTTTTTTCCCCCTAATTTGTTACTTCGCTCATACCTGACAAGGAACAAAGTGGACTAAGTGTCAGTGCTCTGCTTGGGTCAAAATATAAGAAAATATACCATGTGTGGAGCTGAGCAGAAACCTGGTAGAGGCAGGATCGGTAATTGGTGCCTCACTTTAACTACAGATGTCTGACAACACGCAGGTCGCTGTATCCCGCCGGAGTCTCGATGGACCGGCACCTTTTGGGAATAACTACTAATGAAGTCTAAAATTTCGCAGTAAACTTGTTAATAGGAGTCTTGTCGCTGGCAAGGTACCTCTGTAGTTACTCTTCAAGTCACGTAGTTTCTGAATAATTAACATCCTCCAAATTGCTCGAGCCGCTTATTTAGGACAGCGGGATGTTGTGGCGGTCCAGCAGCCGGCAGAAGCGCCGGGCAGCGACCTGCCCACCCCTGCTCCTCTGCAGGGTCGGGGTCGGGATGATTTCAGACCGTCCTCCTTCCTATTTTGCCTTGACGGGAATGGATTTCACTTTTTAGGTCTTTTTCACAGTTTTCTTTGTTTTTTAAGTTGATACCAAAACAACGTTTCAGAGTAAAGCTTTCCTTATTTTCCAGTTCTCTGTCCCAGAATTGCTGATGTGTCTCTCTATTCTGTCATTTTTGAAAGACCCAGTAGAAAGATGAGGAATGAAGAAGGGAAGATAAAATCTTCATTTTATCAGTAAAAATCACTCTTCCTCATAGCTTGAAACTTTTAAAAGTTAAACTAACTAGTAAAAAATAGTATTTTACCTTTCTTCCCCATCAGAGGCATGGACTAAATATGTGCAGGCAGAGTAGTGAAAAAGGGACATGAGACCTCCTCCGCTCCTGGTATTTTAAATTTCATCTTTTCTTAATGAGGAAAAGAAAAATATTTTAAAAGGAAGTAAAAGTAGTAGTGGGTCCTCCCCCACTTGTTTTTGCAGATTTTATAACCCTTTTCAGTTCAAAACAGAGCGAAATGTGAAAGTCTGAGCTTTAGAACATTTCCATAGAAGGGAGCAAACTAAACCAACCAAGAAAGCCAACAACGCTGTGTATTTTTCCAAAACATGTCTAAAAAAGACCATCTTTTATAAACTGTACGAGTTGTATTTAAAAAAAAAAAAAGTTACATGAGACCATAGGAAGAGTTTAAAAGAAGAAAGGAGAATAAAATATTCTTGGTAGCTGCAAGTCACCTTCAGGAGCGAAGTAGGAAGGAAAAGAAATACCAGTAAGAACGGTGAAGGTCTCGTAGCAGGTTCACGGGTGGGCATGGAACATGGTGCGACTTGTAGCAGGACCTTACAAACGCGGAAGATCTTTTTCCCACAGACCGATGCCAGCATGTTTTTTCCCGCGCACGCGCTGTTTTGCTACCCGCTGCCCCGTCCCCTCGGGGTGGTGACACCGCGGGACGGAGGCAGCCCTGCGAGGTTGTAGAGATGTTTTTGCCGTTGAAAACAGCCTGGTGTGCTGACGCTGGCACCCGATGCGAGTTCGTCGTCCCTGCAGTAGTGAAACAGCTACGGTTATTTTCATAATCTCCCTCTGTCAAGTGAAAGTGATGGTTTTTTTTGTAATAGTTGTTCGGGTTTTTTTAACGCTGTGGCTCCGAAGCGCAGCAAGTATTTTTTGAGACGATCGCGCTGTGTCTCAGAGCAAGCAACCCGAATAGCTACGCCGGGAGGGTCGTCTGTTTTGCTGGGATGTGTCCCTAACGGAGGCAGGGGCTGAGAGCCAGAGCTGGGGGTCTGCAGGACCCTCCCAGCACCGCCTGTGACTCGGACAGCCCCGGGGAACCCGATTTACGGCCGTGTCCCTTGGCTTCTCCGGACCTCTGTATTTTACACCCTTTGCTCAGCCTCCACACGAGATGATGGTCCGGGAGATGATGTTGCTCAAGTTTCTGTGCCGGGGGATTTTCCTACAGCTGAGTCGGAGGCGTTAAGCACTTTAACGTCGCTTTGGCTGCTTCTTATTCAGAATAAAGAGGCCGGAGTGGGAAACCAGCTCACCCCGGGAAGGCAATTGTGAACTGGGTTTAAAGACAAGTAAGCTGTCAGGGGAAGTGATGGGAAGAACACAGTCCTGCATCCCGGAGCGGCGGGGTAGCCTGGCCACGGAGCCCTAAGCACAGGTCCCCACACACTGAGCTGAGGATATATCCCCTAAATGGAGTAAATTGTCAGGGCTTTAGCTGCAGAACTTGCCTTGACTTTAGTGGGCACTGCGGGGCTAAAACCTTAAGCAATGCTGTACAGATTTAGGAGATACTCTCTTGGAAATGTTAAAAACATCACGGTTTTTTGCCTTTGTTTTCTGAATTCTGTGATCATACGCAGAACTGGCCATAATAGAGGAGGTTATTTTGATAACCTCGTGGTTCAGTTACAAAGATAATACAGGCTGCGGTGACTTCAGAAACACAAAATAAAGAACATTTTGAACTCCTAAAACTTTTTTTCCCGCCCCCACAGACGAGCAAAGCTCAGTTCTTTTTTCCCAGAGTAGAAGCATGTTCCTCAGCATGGTTTGAAATAAGTATCTTGAATCTGTAATCTGATTGTATATACTACAGAAAAAATCCCTCTACTCAAGTGTACTGCCTGTATGTCTACATGGACACAAATATTGAACGGGAGCTGGTGTGTCACAGCATCAAAGACTTTTTGCCTCATGTTTGCAATGTCTGTATTGTTCATCGTGGAAAAGTTGCATAGGTTATTCTTGGAAGGTGACATATATACCTCACCTGGTATAGAAAAAGGGTGTTGGGAAAATTGTAAAAGCGTTGTAAAGCTCTGCAGAGACCTGTTTTGTGTCTCCAGTGGCGTAGGTAGTCACCTGCATTCGGGTATGTTTGCAAACACGCTTTTTTGGTGGCAATGCCTGCTTCGGGTATTTCTGGCCATTTTTTGTAAGGTTTTGCATTAGGCCAGGTGGGCGGCGGGGCAGCGTTTGCAGCCGTGGCATCACGCCCTGCTGCAAAACGGATTTTAACTGGAAGTCCTATCAGGATCTAAGGACCTTGAGGATTCCAAGCTTTGACGTGGTGACAGCATCTTGACGATCGACAATATAGCTTTAGATAGATAATTATTCTTTCTTATGTCAATAATACAGTTTCGTTTCTGTCAGGATGCAGGAAGTACTGCTTTCTGGTGATGTCACTAGGCATCATCCAAGCATCATTATCACAGTTTTGCAGTGTTTGAATCTTATTTGATGACTAGAGAAGTTAGTGAGCTGATTCGGCTTTTTATTTATAATAGTATTTCTCTGATTAACCTGCAATTATTAAAATTATGATGGAGATTGGCATGTTCTTAAGTAATGGGATTTGGGAGCATAAGATGTTCACCATGGCCCAAGTTCAGGAAAGTACTTGAAGCATCCTGCCACCGGACACTGGGCACCGTTGCATCTTACTGAATTTAACACAAATCAGGGACATATAGCATCCTGCAGGACTGATGCCTCAGTCATATACACTGAATTTAATGCACGCTGAAATCTTACAGGGAATTTAAGTAAAATTTTCAAATCTGTAAGCTTCAATTATGTTTGTACTTCCGTATGTGCAAAATACTTAATTCTGAATATAATTGCTAATTTCATGCTGTGTGATACGCTGTTAGATTTGTAATCAAGCCTTCCAGACAGGTAGTTTATGTGCACCTGAATAAGATAGTTCTAAATTAGGGAAGCTGTGTCAGTGCAGTGGATATTACTATTGTTAGTACAGTAAAATACAGAAAAAGTAGCAGCTCCATGACAGCTGGGCAGTCTTACGATTCTACCCAACAGTCAGCGTTCTGCTTTAAGCCAAAAACGTACAGAAAAGTATAGGTATGGCACTTAATCAATAGAGTACAACTTTCTGAACTTTTTAAGTTTTGGGAAGTTAACAGCTCCCTTTAAGAAGGAAATCAGTAGTAGTACGGGGCGCCGGTACAGCAGCGTGGTGTTGCAGAAACACCTCCAGAGTGACGGGTGTTGGAACTGCATCACCGTCTCAAACCTCTTTTTCCCTCCCCTCATTCCTCCTTTCTGTCGTAATGGGGGAGAAATTGATTCCAAATGTGTTTTCTTGACCCCCTACTCCATACATGTTAGCACCTAACCTTAAGCGATGTTTCTACAGTCTCGCCTGTATTTACAGTAATTATATGCATAATGTAGCATATTATTGTCTGGACTTCCTGTTTAATCAGTACAGAGCTTCTTACAAGTGCAGCTGAAAAGGGCAAACAAAATTAAAGCTTTATATACCAAAACAAGTTTGATTTGCTAAGCTCCCAGCATTCCAAAGTACACAGATTTGTTCCACCAAGTTTTGCGATGGCTTGCAGATGGGCAATGATTAATCAGAGAGCTAACTGTGAAGTAGTTTGCAATTAAACTGGAAAGCTCTGAAGCATGCTAATTGAATCAGAAAATTAGAGACACTGAACAGTAATTGGCTATTTCTCATGCAGCAGGTGCCAGGCCACTCATCTGTGGAACAAGGTATTTAAGGCGCATTAGCACTAGTAAAAATACTTCTTGATATGGAACAGTCAGATTTTCTGCTCATTTTCACCATGGATGTCAAAACACACAGCTGTGATGTCTAGTGCCCACAGCTCATGTTGCAAGAGTTTGAGCGGGGTCGTCATGAACCTACATATGTGCATCGTCTTAGATCAGGTTGAAGTTGGGGTACCTGAGTCCCTAGTCCTTGCAGATGAGCAAATCCCTCCTTTTTTGTTTTTTTAAAGTAAACATAGCATGATGTTTTTAACGGTACCAGTCCGGGTTGATCATCATGTGCTAATAACCACTTCCAGGCTGCGGGGAGATTGGCTCTGCACCTCGGGGTCCTCTTCCGTAAACCGGGGTGACGCTTGCTCATCTGCTGCCATCCCCTTTGAGGTCCGCCCGTGGAAAAGTGATGTATGGACGCTAGGTAATACCGGCGTGAGTTTTCACTACACCATTCTGCTTCTCAGTCTTTGCTGAAAAAAGAGACGTTTTCCTGTGCGCCGCTTATGAATGTGGAGATTAGTGGAGCGTGGATTACTGAGGCTCTGCAAATTGCATTAATGAGGCACCATCACTTTTGTTTCGTTTATCTGCAGATTTAAAAAATTGTAAGTTTCTAGCTGAATATTAGTTGAGGGCATCAACAGTATAAATCTAATACTGCTGTGAGCTTAGTAGATGCATAAAGCCAATTCATATCATGTCTCAGCATGAGTTTATATCTTCTAATTAGTACCACCATTTTATAGAGAGCACATGCAATGAAAGTTTGTTTGCTGTGCCAACAGGGACCGGAGCACATACAGTAGTTTTGCTATAGTAGAGAGATGGTGCTGTATGAGCGCAAACGACTGGTAGCCTGAGCAGTAGGTAACCAGAAAAGAGTGGGATTTAATAAGTGAAATGGTGGAGAGTTTTTACAGAGATATAACCATTTTCAAATTAGACTGGGTGGGGCGCGTGATTTCTTTCTTCGCAACTAATTAGAGCTTGGTATGCTTATTAATGAATAAAAAAAGGTATTAAAATACAAGTGCACTGCATCATATTACTCTGAGTATCGAGAAGCAGAATATTACAATATTCAAATGCTAATCATATCACTTAGCAGATGACTGCAGAAACTAGTGTATTTGAACTGAGACATAAATTATAAATTGTAAACAGTGCATAGGGGATATGTTATAACTGTGTCTCATTTAAATTAAGGCAGGGAGTTTTCTCTGAAGCAGATTATGTGCCTTCATTAAGTTTTAAAGTCCCCTCTATAATGTTTTATTAAGATCACTTGGCACAGTGTTTCCCACACTGGATGTTAGCAATATGTACCGGTGGAAACGGCCGCAGCGGTGGAGGTGGTTCAGGTGCGTTGCTGCACTCCACGTCTTTAAATGCTGTTTGCATACTTTCCAACCAAGTGCTAGCGCACATACGCCGGCGACTTTTCCACCTAATACCCCTCCCAAAAATACCGATGCCTTTGCTTTCTTTACTTGAAAGCAGCTCCAAAACATTTACATGATCAATGTTTGTTGCTGGAGGGATAAAGTTTGCTCTTCCATGGACAAGTGAGAACATATTGATCATTTTATTCTATTTGCTATTTCTAAATTCAATATACCTCTGGAGTCGATAAGCGAGATCGAGAGCATATTCTTTTTTTGTGTGCCTGCTTGTAGCTTGTTCTCAAGATCCAAGATACATTTTTGATTAATCACGAATGCTCTGGGGTCATGGAGAGCAAATGTGTTTGTGGAGTGTCAGCTGATGCTGTCAGATAAATGTCTTAAGCTTAGCCAGGGTTCATGCCCCAGCTTTAGGCTGTGCCAAATGTCTCCCCTTGTTGAGGCAGATAACAGCTACACTGGAGGCGACTGAGCTGTTTGTTCACTGAAAGGGCTGACCTTGCCATATGGGGCTACAGGCAGGTGAAAAAAACCCCAGCCATGTTTTAATTGAAACTTTAAAAATCTTAACTTTGTGCATTTTCCCCATCTTCAATGCAAATGATTTTTGCGTTCCCCTGCCGGCACCGGCGTTTCTCCGCCCGGCTTCTCCGGTGGCTACCTGGCCGCCGTGGTCTCCTCGGCGGGTCCCGCTGGCCGCGGCTGCGAGCCTCCTTTGATAACCTCCATGTCTTCTGAGGAACTTCTGACAAGGTATTTTTACAGGGGGCCCAAAGAGGAGAGAAGCCCTGCCGGCAAAAATAAACATTTTTAGGGACAGTTCACCTTTCGGTTCCTGCAGTCTCCCGTAATCTCGAGCTGGTGGCCGGGAGAGGGGGGTGCGGGAGAGGGATGCTCGGCGGTGCCTCCCTTCCTCCGTGGCAGGCTTTTGGCATCGCCTTTAGCTCATCCGTAGCGGTCGGTCCTCTGTAACTGGTCGTCAGACACAGATACGGAGCAGCGACACGATTGCTAAGCCAACGCCTGGAGAGCACGTTGCACCAGGGCTGGTTTGCGGCGCGGAAGGCAAAAAGATGGATCATATGGCGGTGCATGAATAAGTGAAAACTCCCAGGGCTGCTTGTGGGCATTCGTTATAAAACACCTCCAGTCGGTGCTTTCGCTCCCTCCCATCTCCCCAAAAACGTGTTTGTTCTTTCCTCGAAAAATTATGCTCCACTTTTTCTTTCCTCTCAAGAAGTTCGTACTGTCATGGGTAAATCATCAGGGCTAATTAGACGCAATAATGCTGCAAAAAATTTCAAAAAAAAGATATAACACATCTGTCATGAACTCCCACCAGATCTCTTGGAAATGAGACATTTTTAATATTTCATGCTGAACACAAAATATCTTGAGGAAATGGTTTTATATCCTGTGTACCAAAACAAAACCTTCAGTGTCAAACAAGTAATACTGTCTAAGCAGCCCCTTAAATGCTGTTATTTCAGATCTCTCCACTCCTAAAATATAAATTTCATTTGAATAAAATGTAGTCTGTATTAAAAAAAAAGTTGCAGGGAATAATGAAGAAAGTGCAATATATGTCTGAAATTTTATTTGAAACCTGGAGTGCACCCTGATATGGGAACAGACATTACTGTTTTTACAGTGAGTCTTACAAACAGAGACTTACTATTTTTTTAATGAGATGTTTTCAGCTAACATCTAAATCAAATTAAATGCAAATATTTTCCACTTTAAACTAATTTTAACTAAACCTCTAGCTGCTTTTGTCCTAAAAATAACTTTGTCTTCCTTAAAACAATATTTAACATAGAGGATTAAATCATGTTCTCCTACTGTATGTTATTAACAGTTAAATGTTTTTGTTTTGCATAATTTGTCTGCCGTGTGTGCAGGGGGGAGAGATAACGTATGTGAGAGAGACACATTTGAACACTTCTAATGGGTAAAAGTTGGGCAAATCCCTATTTCATGTTTATTCTTGGTGGCACGTCACAGATTAATAAAAATACTTACCTAAGTGACAGGAAAATGCACTTAATCAAATTCCATGAATCCCAATAAAGTTCCAAGTCATTCATTTAAATACCTAGCCTGAGACATGTTCTTTAAATAGATCGGTAATCCTCATTAAAAAGAGAAACATATCCGGCTTGGCACGTCTGCAACTATTTCTACATGATGACCGTGTTATTCTTGATGTGCAAAAATACATCTCTTCTCCAATACGGTATTTGCATACACCATTTCTGCAGCTTTTTTTCCCGGGACATCCACCAACTGTGGTTGGTCCCCGTGTAAGTTTTCAGCTCCACTACGTCTTATAAATTGAAGTAGCATTGCCGTGTAGGAGCCCCAAGTGAGGAAGGGGCTCAGCACTTTGGTTCAGC
>NW_009214345.1:0-3741 GCF_000690835.1 Fulmarus glacialis
GGAGCAGGTCCAAGGAGGGCCACGAAAATTGTAAGGGGAATAGAACGCCTCTCCTATGACGAAAGGCTGAGAGAGTTGGGGTTATTCAGCCTGGAGAAGAGAAGTCTTTGGGGAGACCTTATTGCAGCCTTTCAGTGCTTAAAGGGGGCTTATAAGAAAGATAGGGACAGACTTTTTAGGAGGACCTGTACCGATAGAACAAGGGGTAATGGTTTTAAACGAAAAGAGGGTAGATTTAGACTAGATATAAAGAAGATATTTTTTACAATGAGGATGGTGAAACACTGGCCCAGGTTGCCCAGAGATGCCCCATCCCTGGAAACATTCAAGGTCAGGTTGCACGGGGCTCTGAGTTGAAAGTGTCCCTGCTTATTGCACGGGGGTTGGATCAGATGACCTTTAAAGGTCCCTTCCAATCCAAACTGTTCTATGATTCCATGATTCTATGATTCTAAAGATAAATTGCACACAATTAAGCCTACAAATATACTACAAATTGCCCCATCCCTACCTAATGGTTAATATTACCTGATAATATTCATCTGTATAAGCTACTTGCTCCTGCTATAAAACCTGGGACAGAATTAATCAAACAAACAGAGCAACCGGGTATTAGAGAAAAAAAAAAAGAAACATTCACCATATAACAGCCTAGGATGGCCTGTTAAAGAAACTATTGATTATTGGGGTTGATATAAAAAAGCTGGTCTTTCCACTGCCTCTGTTACCAGCATTGTAGATATAGTCAATACAATAAATTTACGTGGTTTTCCGCGGGTGGGAGTGCCAGGTATAAAACATGGTTTTTGTGATCATGATACAAGAGCAAGATAAATTGAAGTTTGCTTTTATCTGGAGTGCAATATAACACACCTTTAACAGCCTGTCCCAAGGTTTTAAACACAGCCCCACCATTGCCCTTACCATGTTAACTAAACAAGTGGAATCCACCATCCTCCCACCTGAAGTAACTGTTTCTCAATACACAGTTGATATCTTAATCAGAGTTCCAAATAATGCCAAACTGTTCTTACGTACTCGATGGACAGGAGGGCAGAAAACTGCTAGGATCTGTTTTAGCAGAGATACAAAATATTCTGGCACCTTCTGATAAAAAACATCAAAAGGAGTTGTGGGCTTTACCTGGGTCCTGGGGGTTTTGGACTCACATGTGCCAGGTGTCTGTATGCCTGTGAGACCCCTGTGTGATTTGCTGAAGAAAAATGCAGTGTGGAATGGGGAACAAAAACATGGTGGAGTATCCAGTGCTTTAGAAGATGAAATTTTTACTTACCAGTCTATGGGGTCTGTCCTCTAAACTGCCCCTTTACACTACGGAATATTAACAGGGATGACAGCAACAGGAAGGGCAAGGTGAAAAGGATTGCCCTACTACTGCTGGCTGTAAATCCTGGCCAGGGTCCCTCTGGGAAAGTGCTGCTGGTGGCATGGGCAGGGCTGCTGACCCAGTCCCCTCACTGGAGGAAGGGCAATCAAGCTCTGTGCACCACTCCTGATGATTTTAACCAGTGAGCCATTTCCCCTGGGGCAGCACAAAAAAGTACCATGCAGCTGTATGGGGGAAACACTGGGAAAAGATTTGTGTTGTAGCACAATCTGGGAACATATCCATAGGACATGTACACACCCACAAAAAAGAAAAAAAAACTGAAAACCTTCAGGAAAGTGATATCAGACAGTCAACGGTTTGCCTGGAGTAAATGTTGGGGCAGCATGGCTGGGAAGGGGCTACGTGAATGGCTAGGAAGCACTGGTGGTTATGATTTATTCTGGTGGGCAGTCAGGAGAGAGTGGCCTGCGACAAAAACTCTGGCTGAGCAAATTGTGCACCCCTGCCATTTTTGACGAGCAACGCAAATTGTGCACCTCTGCCATTTTTGACGAGCAAGGATTTCTTTTGGCAATACATGCCAAAAGAACAAGAGTTGGCCAATCCTAGGGAAGGTAAACTACTCTGGAAAACCTATATTGGTCCCTCAAAGTGAGCACCAGAAGGCTGGAAATGCAGCCTCACAGGAGCGGGAATAGTGACACGGGGGATGTGCAACCCACCTGAGCTGCTAGTTGCTCAGGTTGCTCACTCAGTTGCCAGTCTGCTGCTTCTCCCCAAACCTGAGAAACACCTCTAGCAACAGGTCGTGGTTTAAGAATAAAGAAATGCAAACCTGGGATGGCTGGGACGGAGTGCATGGATTTTCCACCTGCAGTGGAAAGGGGACAACAGCAGGAGGGACTCTAGTCCCACCTCCCAGTGGGAATCCACCATGGGGAGTAGTACACTGGCTAAACCAGTGGCAAACCCCTGTGAGGAGTCCCATACGAGGGGACAACAGCGATACAAAATCCTGTTAAAGCTGAGGTAAAAACCCACCAAAGCCCTGGAGCTGAGGTTGTAGTTAAACATGCAATTTGGTGTCCACCGGGCAACCCTTGTTTCACAACAGTAAAGAAGTGCAGGATGCTGCCGACACCAAAGGCAGTAGGTCAGCCATAAGTTGGGCTTGCATTATGCCCAAGACCTCCAAGTCTTATGTCCAAGTTTTCTTCTTTTTCAGGAAAATGCGGAGTTACCTGACCACTGTGGGGAAACTGGTGGTTGGGGCATAGCCCCAAAACCGGTCTCCTGTGGGTTCACCTTGCCCATGGAGCAGCTCAGATACTGAAGATAACACTACCCAACACCACAGTCACAGTCAGACTCTGCTTTGCTACCAGTGTCTGGCAACATGTCTGTGGTAATGAGACATGAGTATATGATGGTTTGGGGAGCAGAGTATCCATCTTCAATACTACTTGCTTCAAAGACAATATAAATTTTGGACCCGGAAGCATTTGCCATTGTAATGTGATGTGTTTTTGACCAAACCACCAAAAAAGTTGTTAGGTAACCTCTCACGTGACTGAGCAGGGTATACCTTATTTTGCACCATTTAACCCCTCAGTAGCGATTGGAGTAATCTTTAATATGCTATATAACTCTCAAACTAAGCAACAAGGTTACTCAACATCTGTCTGAAATTGGAAAATGCTCAGGGGAAAGAGAAATAAAAATTATATAAAATAGTATTACACCGATTCAGTTAGCAAGGTGGAAACCACTCTTATTCAGCATCATTGATGTAATACTTTTAAAGGCTGGTCACCAGAAGCTACCAATGTACTGTGATTGATGTTATACCCATGTTAATAGTCATTGTATAGTTATTTGTAGTAACTTTGTCATTGGTTTGTTATCTTAAAACTCAAATAGTACATGTGAATAAAATATTAATTCAAGTTAAATCACACACCAAACTATTATAAATTGCCATGTTTTCCATTATACATGTGGTCACTCTCACAGTGCACAGGCAAGAGGGGTGGTCATTCACAAAACAAATTAATCAATAAAGCTCACAGTGCAACAATGGTTAACAGTGGTTAAATGTTGGTCTGAGCCCAGGGATCAATGAGCTCTTGCAATGGGAGAAGGGCCAGGCAAGGGCAGGCAGGGGCTGGGTAGGGGGTCCGTACTCCTGAAGCTCTGGGAAGTGCCATGGCCATGGCTGTTACGAAGGAAGCTGAACTTGGCTCTATGTAAAGCATCTGGAGGGAGATCTTGAGTCTCGATAAACAGCTGGTTGGAGACTGCTGGACTTGGACAAATACTTTGTCTTGTTTCTAAAGCTACATCTTCTAAAAAGAATGTTGTCAAAGTTGTCCTGGTTCCGGCTGGGACAG
>NW_009214346.1:0-5331 GCF_000690835.1 Fulmarus glacialis
GGGCGGGTGTCGGGGCACCCCGCGCTCGCTCGGTGCGGTGACACCATCCCCCGTCCGACGGGCAGCATCGGGGAAACGTCTCTCGCCCTGCTCTCTGCATCCAGCGCATGAGCTCGACACGAGGGGAAAGGGAGGAGGTGGCCGAGCGGGTTCGCACTGTGCTGGAGGCCGTGGGACGGCCAGCCCGCAGCAGGGCTGGTCTGGGGCAGCCCCAGCCCTCTCCTTACTGGGATCCTTCAGAGGGGGACGGAGCTGAGCATCACCGCCTGCCCGCCTCGTCCTCCTCCATTCCCCTTCCTGCCCCTCTCACGTCACCTTGCTGTTACCATCTGAGTGTGAAATCAAGCGGGTTTCCAGGCATCTCTTGTAGAACAACCCAGGTCCCACGTTCTCTTTGCTGGAAGCCTTAGCTGAAGGGAGAGGTCCTTTCTAATGTCAACTAATGTTTTATTCCCATACACAGATGAATGGGTTCAGGTGGGATTTTCAGAAGCGCCCAAGCCTCATGAATATAAATGAGACTTCTGCTTCTAGGTCACACACTTGGAAATCCTGCCTTAAGTCCTTGCCTTACACACGTTCTCATTAGGAGGGTCCTGCACGGCAGCTTATGCTGCAGCCGCCCAAGTTCACATGAGACGAGCAGGTGGGACACCAGGGAAAGAAGGCATACCCTGTGCTTCAGACACGGCGCATTGGTATTGGGTCAGCGTTTACCCGAAGCCAAAGGAGTTCAGATGTGCAATGCTGGTGCAATTCTTGTAGCCATGCTTTCTCACCTGTGTGTAAACACCTCTCCTGTTTAAGGTGTCCAGTGCGTACGGCACTCTAATCTTACATTTTATTGTTTGGAGATAAAAAAATCCAGGTCCAGTCTTTAGGAACCCCACACGTTCCTTCTCTCTAGCGTAGACAGCAAGGTCTGGAAAAATCTTTGATTTTAGCCAGGCAAAGAAGACACTGACAATTTCAAATCTGTCCTTGGTTTCTTTTTATAGAAACAAGACATGTGCAACGATGATTCAGAAGTGTAGCTCAGAAGACTGGCAGTGCTGCTTTGTACCAGTTCCTCTGAGCTAAACAGCAATCCCTTGCAGACCCCTCCTCGCTCGGAGCCACCTGCCGGGGGGGCCGCGGACGAGGGGCCGCTCTGGGTCTCATCTCTCGTCCTGCTGGACACGGCCGGCAGCCCCGTTTCTGGAGGGCCGGCAGAAGCCCGCCGGTCACCAAGAGCATTGCAGTGCTCCGCACGGATGGTCAAAACACGTCAGCCGAGGTGACACGTGGTACGGTTGCTGTGGACAGGTGCTGCCAAGCAGCAGTTTTGTTCCATTTCTTAAAAATACGTTGTTCACTATGTCTGCACCAACTGCTGAGCCAGATGCCACTGTGGCCAGCACACACGGCCTCTAGAAAGTCCATCCATGACTTTAGGTTTGTGTAAGAACATCCTCCATTGGGAAATGCAAATGCCCAAAATACCCCTGCATTGGCCTTCGCATTAGGAACAAGCTCCAGGTTTCCCTGTGCTCTGGGTTAGATGAGCAGGCTTTGTTTGAAAAAAATCATGTGCAACACTGTGGCAACCCTGGTGAAAAGGAACTGAATCTTTCTGGATCTTAAGCGGAGAAGTTCGTACTTTCTGCATCTCTACTCTCTACTTTCTGCATCTACTTTCCATCTCTACTTTCTGCAGTGTAGTGGTGACGGTGCAAAATCAGATCTGTGGTCTGCCCCACGCTGCCCATCTGACCGCGGCAGACGAGGGGTCTCCGTGTCCCTCTGGGTGCCCACAGAAGCGGAGAGACCCGTGCGTGTGCCGGAGCGGAGGCTCACGCCCGCACATGAGCACGTGCAGCCGAGTGCTCGCGGTCACTCCGGAGGGCAGGGCTGGCTGGACAGGGCAGAGCTCCCACATCACGGCACCACGCCACGGCACCACGCTACAGCACGGCGCAGCGATGGCAGGCACCATGAGCGCTTCCCGCCCCGCTCCCCATCGGCGGCAGGGCTGCGGGGCAGATGTTCGTGGGAAGCCAGCTTCAGAGTCCCGCACCCAAAACAGGCGGGGAACCTCCCACCCCATCGCCCTCACCAAGGGCACCTGTGGAAACAACTTCATAAAGAGGTTTGGTAATGACCGTGGTTACACTCCTCAGCCTGAGCAGCGGCACAGGGACTTGCGCTTCCTCCTCCGCCCAGCGCTACGATCTCAACGCCAGCCCCCGGCCGTGGAAGTCGCTGCTCAGCCGGGGCAGGTCCAAGGGCTGGATGCGGCACTGCTGTGGAAGTTGCCCAAGCTGGTTTTTTATCTTTGCCTTTTATAAATGACTCTGCTTTAAACTCTGTCCGAGAGCTGTGAGCTTCCTTTAACCAGCACGAAATGCCCTTCCTATGCACATTACCAGCTGTAGGAGCATCTGCTGTTTGAGTGTTGACATGGATGGATGTGTTGACAAAGACGAACTTTCACCCACAACTAGTTGTTAATACAACACAAACCGGTCCACTGGGCCTGCTGATGGGATGTAAAATGTAAGGAGTGCTTTCCACAGACAACTAATTGACAAGTTTACCAAAAGGAGGGAAAAACCACCGTTCCGATGGAAATAGGAAGCAGGGGCCAAGCGCTGCAGTTTCCTCTCTGCTGGAGGAACCGGACTCAGGGAGCCTCCAGCCAGCAGCGCGTGTTTGCAGATACCTCCTGCTCCTGAACTGGCTCCTTGTCTACAATCTCCTGCACAGTGCGAGGATGTGTATTAAAGTGAGTGTTATCACAGTGGTGGAGTTTAATGAGCTCAGTGTGCTGGGAAGGCAGCGCACGCAAGCCCCCGCGTGCGCTGCCATGCCCATCTCCTCTGGCACCAGCTTTAATTTTTATTGACAATTAATACTGTAGGAAGGAGCGCTGCCGCCAAGGCAAAGAAAAACCCAGGGCTGTTTTACAGCACCATTGTTTAGATATTCGTGAAACAACTAAACAAAAATGCCAGCTTCTTGCAGATATAAAAAAACGTTTTACAGATCCGCTCCACAGGACTGCCCATGACCGGCCTTCGCAGTCGCTGACGTTGCCTAAGACCAAACTGCCGGGGAAGCAATCCTCCTCTCCCCGATCACAGAGGGCACTGAGACTCAAGAGACAGCTAACGCCTGCAAACCCCCTGACTTACTCCAAGGGGCTGTTTCCTTGGCTGCACTTTTCCAGGATGTTTCTGGGTCACTTGCTACCGTATGAGGCATTACCTGGACTCGTGTGAGCTGTGTCACCCCTAATCAGTCTCACACTGTGTCAATAAATAGAGTCCAAGTGGAGACAGAATTTTTTTCCACCCCAAAGTCTGCAAGAGAAAGGGCTGCTATAGTTGGAGATAAAGCATCACCTGCCTCTGGCTCCCATGCAGCTCCCAGCAACGCGTAAAACTCCAGGCTGTAAGTTCACAACGCATATTAATCATGTAACAAAGAAGTCACTTGGGATGTTAGTAAATAAGAGCAAGGATGGAAAAAGTAAGCTGGAAGTGGGGTGCAGATGAAAAAAGCCCACAGAAGGTGTAACAGAGGCTCTATCACACTGCCTCAACGTCTAGTAACGCCAGCCATCAAAACAGCTTCATCTTTCCCTTTTCACTTGTTTTGTGTTCCTGCAGCCATACAGAGACACAGGGGCTGGCTGGCACGTGAACCCTCAGCCCCAGGCAGCGCAGTCCCCGGCTCAAGTTGGCTCTGCTGGACCCGCAGCTTGCTGTAAGGACGTTCGGCACGCTCTGGCTCCGAGTACAAGCATGCTCCAGGGGTTTGCTCTGGCTCGCTCCTCGTGTTGCTGCCGGCACCACTGCATGGGCAGCCAGCTGCAGGCCTGCCTCCCCCAGACAACATTGCTCCAGCACAGCTCTAACAGGACTTCTTCGTCTGCACGCCAACACGTGCAGCATCTGCTCTTCTTTAGCATCTTTGTAACAAGCCACGTTTCCCCCTGTGCGGGCCGGTACCTCTCCAGGAGCAGGAGCAGAACCTGGCTCATTGCACACCCAGGGGCCATGACATCCCGCGCTCTCGTCAAACCCTGTGAACTGTGCTCCTCTTCCCGGAGCTGTGGGAAACATGTATTCCTCTCCTACAAGTTCCCATGAAATCATAAAAATGTTGGGGGCCTGCGGGGAGGAAGGACTGCCTTTCCTGTCCATTCACTGCCTCCCATGGCAGAGGTTTTAAAACAACTGTCCTTCTGTCCCTGTGCGATTCACTGCACGGCACCCACGGGACGGGTCCTGCTCGCTGGGCTGTGCGGGGCTGCCAGCGCTCGCCCCAGGGAGCGGCTGCGTTGGGACCCCATGGTAAGTGTTAGGAGCCTGTTCCTAATGGGATGACCCCAAGAAAGTGGGACGAACTCCCCTGCGCACACGAGACGAGCCCAGCTCGGGCAGGAGCAGGCACAACATGGCACCCAGCGTGCGCTCGCTGGGATTTCTCCACGGCTTTCGCTGGCCAAAGCTCCATGACAAAAATGTCAAATCTGGAATTTTAACCCATAACAAACCCATGAAATTTCAGCTGCATTTCCATGAAAGCATCCAGCCCCTCTCCTAGACACGCCTGGGCTCACGCTGCAGGATGCCAGTGCCTCGGTGCCAGCACCAGCACCTCCAGCAGAGTCACAGAGTTGTAGCAACTGGTGACAACGGGGAAACTGGTCTTACTGGGCAGTCAGGTCCCAGGGAGGGAGGAACAGGTGGCACAGCCCTTCCCGCCACTCGGGAGCCTTCCCAGGGGCCTTCTCCAGCCATCACCCCCACATGAACACGGATGTTGGTCTCTTTGTCTATAGAAGAATTATTTCTAATTCACACCAGCACAAAGGTGAACCATGAGGTGGGAAACGCTCTCCATCCACACAGCCCCTATGGCAAACCCACTGCAGGAGATGGGCAGAGACCCTGCACCGGGGCGATGCTGCTCTGCAGATCATCCTCTCGCACTGACAAGGAAGGATTTCGGCATGAAATCACAGAGCATGAGACTACGCCACAGACGGCCGTGTAAATTAGGGAACAAAACCTTCAATAATTAATTTTCTTCCTTTAAAATCAGTCTTGCGATTGATTCAGAAAAAGCAAAGTTGTAATAACAAAAGAAAATATTAACCTATTTATTATATCTCAAGCCCCTTAAAATAAAAGTAATTGCACATAATGAGCATCTGGAGACCGCCTGGAGAGTGGCAGTACCCAGTGGGATAGCAGAAGAGATCAAGGTGAGCTAAGCAACAGCCTTTGAAAAGTTCCTGCTTTATTCAGACTTCGAAGTGGCAAAAGCCGCTCTGCTCACTGT
>NW_009214346.1:5385-5646 GCF_000690835.1 Fulmarus glacialis
GCCTGGCTTGCCCTGGTCCCCACGTGGGACGCAGACCCGCGAGCCCGACGGCCAGCACTGAGCCGCTGTGCGAGCCTCGAGCTGCCGGCACAGTCACACAGTCTCACAGAGAGACCCTTTTCTGTGCAAAACCTGGGGAAAAGAGCGGGTTTGTCCTTCGGGGTGGGCAGGACATGGCCCCGCTCCCGGTCCTGCCCCGGGTGAAGAACAGAGCTCGCCTAAAGCCGCCGTTTGGCAGCGGAAGGAGACCCCGGGCACACG
>NW_009214346.1:5687-6250 GCF_000690835.1 Fulmarus glacialis
TAATGCCGCCGTTAGGCAGCAGCAGGAGGCCCCGGGCACACGCACCTCACCCATTTCAGAGCCGCTATGCTTTTTTTTTTATTATTATTAGTTTTCCTAAGACAGACACTGGAGCTGTAGCATGTCATCTCCAGCAGTATCCTGGGAAGCGGCAGAGAGCGTGGCCCTGGGAGGAGGCAGCTCTGCTGCACTGCTCTGATCTAACTGGGAGCGACACGGCAGCTCGGGGTGCTCGTCTGCGCCCCCTTCTGTGCTTCTGGACGTTTTATTCGCAGCACTGCAACGAGAAAGAAAGTTACAACCTAACCCTGGCTATCGTGGGCAGCCAGGCAGTCTGCAGAAGGCTCTTTTGTCGCCGGAGCCCCCGGGACACAAAGCTGAAGTGCAGGAACCCCAAAGATAATTTCCTTATTCTGATCGGGGATCACTTGACCACTTGCTCCCGTTTGTTCCCCCTGGGACCGGCGGCCTCCAGCTCTGAATGCAAAGCAATCACTCCTTATTTCCAAATGCAAATGAGGTCTGTGAAAGGCATTGCTTCGAAACCAGTATTATTCCCTGGG
>NW_009214347.1:0-9217 GCF_000690835.1 Fulmarus glacialis
GGCTTGTGAGGCAGCGCGGGCGCGCAGCAGAGGCCTGGCTCCGGCTCCCGCCGCAGGACGGCCCTGTCGTGTGGCCCGCCCGCCGCAGTCATGATCCACAGCCTGTTCCTGATCAACGCCTCGGGGGACATCTTCCTGGAGAAGCACTGGAAGAGTGTCGTCAGCCGCTCCGTCTGTGACTACTTCTTCGAGGCACAGGAGAGGGCCTCGGAGGCGGAAAAGGTGATCTCCACGCCGCACCACTACCTCCTCAGCGTCTACCGCCACAAGATTTTCTTCGTGGCCGTTATCCAGAGTGAGGTGCCGCCTCTCTTCGTCATCGAGTTTCTGCACCGCGTCGTCGATACCTTCCAGGTACGGCCCGCGCGGCCGAGCAGGGGGAGCTGCTTCTGCTACAGCTGAAGGGTTAGTTGACGTGTGCCGAGGAGGTTAGGCGAGGAAGAGCCCCAGGTCACTGCCGTGTTGTAAAGGAGAACGGGGAGGGGGGGAGAAAAGGGAGCCCTTCAGGTTAGCAGCAATTAGTTTTCTCTTTTTCTTGTCTCTTAATTCTCATCCTGCACCTGCGAGGATCTAGAGTGGGTCTCGAGGGTTTGCGGTGGTTAGGAATGTACTGCCTAGGATGACGATGGATTCGAGATCAGCCTATGCTCACAGAAAGGACCGTTCAGCAGTCAAGAGTTATATTTCTGTTTTGCAGCCTTGTCTCTTCTAGGAGCTGTGAAGTAAGACTAAGCTGGCCTTGTTCTCACAAGGCGTTTTTGCGATTCATAGCCATGTGCTTTAATCAATTAGTGACAACCTACCTATGTGCTTACATCTACTGATATTTCTTGGAAGTGTATTTGCTTCCTAAAGAAGTGAGACACAGGAGTTGCCCCAGAGCAGCCATATTTCGTCTGTGCTACGGCTGACATGACTGCCGGCCAGTTCAGGGAAATAGTGAAGATGTCTGTCTTCTGCCTGCTAATAACAGGATTGTGTAGTCTGGATTTGAAATGTCTTGTGACTAGCATCCTACCAGAATACAGGAAATGTGGGTGCTTGGTCAAACAAGTATCATGTGAGCTTTTGCTTCCAGATGCCAATAAGAACATGAATGTAGGCTGTTACGTTTCACTGAGTTCAGGGAGTGGATTGGCTGTTCAGGACAAAAATGTACTATGTCAGTCGTTTAGGTCCTGTTTTTTGTGAGGGGATGAGGCGTGAGTGTGTCTTCACTGGCTTGGCTGGATGTTAAAATCCAGTATGTCTGAAAAAGAAACAGTGTTTGCAGTGCAGGACTAGGACTGTGTCACAGTTTATGTATACTCATGTTTTGTGTAGAATGCCTGATCTCTTTAATTGCTCTAAGTAACTAGAAGCTCAGGTTTGTGCTTGTGTGTGTGCACTCGCTCGCTCTCCAGAAGGATGCATGAAGTCCCCATAGAATAAAACTATGAACAAATTAAATGTTCAATTTTAAAAATTGCTGAATTATTGGGACTGCTTCCTATAACATATGCTGAATCTTGAAAGATCTCCACTTAGTTTTCTATACGTACGTTGTGTTACAGATTTACTATTTGACTTTGTATATTTTTACTGCAAACTTTAATATTGCTAATTATTGTTTTGGAGTAGGAGCTGAAGAAACAGTAGGGGAATCAAGCTGGGGAATAAACTGGTCTGTGGATCTTTTATGATTCATGTTCTGAGGGTCTGCTTTATACGCCTCTTAAATTTGTTACGTGGGTAGAATTATTTTTCAGAATACTGGACTTCTGCTATTAGTCTAATACATCTTAGATGTATAAGCAGTCTATACACCCCAAGCAGTATCAGAATGAAAAAACACAGGTGGTGTGTTAGACGGACTTCAGAAATGTTCTCCTATAAAACAAACATGGACTTAGGCAGAATATGCAGAAAGTTTGAAGCTGTGCTTCCCCTATATTCCACATAAAAATAAATTGTAAAAAAAAATTTACAGAATTGAAGTTAATAATTGTATTATTGCCTATATGTATGCGAGCGTTACAACAAAAGTAAATGAAAAGCTTTGATGAGGAGAGGTTGAATTCCTTAAACAGCAGTGCTGCATAGTTAAAATATTGAGAGTACTGTAGGTAAAGACTAGGGCAGCTGAAGAAGGATATGTAATACTGGTGTCTAATGAAAGGCATCACAGCACGCAAGTCAGTAGGGGCCCCAGGGGGTAAGTTTTTCGTATTAATATTGCTGCTTAATCAGTTGCAATTGAGCCACTTTGAAGCACTAATTAAAAAATCTCTCAGCTATCAGAGGGAATCTTGTTGTATAGAAAGGAAATAAGAGCATATGATGATGCGGTGATTTGCCAGCTTGCTGGGGCAGTGGCAGAGGTATGCTCAGCGTTGCGCATGTCTGTTGGAGTGGTCAGTCTCTCTGATGTGCTTGTACTAATGCATGGAGTTTCAGTGTTGTTTCACCTCCTCCAAGAAGAGCCTTGATTTATTTCTGTATGGGAGGACACTGAACTGAATGATCACCAAGACTCTCTTTCAGAGATTGTTGAGTAGTTATTTCTTTTGCGCAGGATTATTTTGGTGTCTGTTCAGAGGTGATGATCAAGGACAATGTTGTGGTGGTTTATGAGGTGCTGGAGGAGATGCTGGACAATGGCTTTCCATTGGCAACAGAGTCTAATATTCTTAAGGAACTGATAAAACCTCCCACTATCCTGCGAACAGTTGTCAACACCATCACAGGTACAGGGAAACAAAAAGTAGATAAACTGGGGAGGCCGTGTGGCAATATTTCTGTATAAGTAAATTAGGACACGGGTGAAGAAAATTTATGTTGTCCCATACCATTCTAAACCCTAGCATAGGTGTATTTACGGAGTCCCGTCTTAATGCTTTGCTTTGAGGTTCCTTCCAGTTCCAGCACCAGCTGCACTTCCCGCGCCCCCCTCCCCCCAAAAAAAACCCACCCAACAACCTAGACAGATTACATTTCCAGTTACAGCCATGACACGACTTCCTGGATGAGTTAGTTTTTGTTGGGGTGGCTTTTTGTTTTGTTTTTTAGTTACACTTCCCCGTGCCTTATTGTGGTATGTTTTAGAGTTGAATGTAAGAGGGATGTAAATTGTACAATATGAATGGTGAGTCTGGAGGAGTAATTGCTCTCCTACAAAAAGATAGAGGTTCTCGGGGATTAATTACAATTAAGTTATATGAGGCCAAGGAACTTGTTCTGGAGCATTGTCTAACTTTTGTGGTTGTTGTGATTGCCTTTCTTTTTCCAGGAAGTACTAATGTGGGTGACCAGCTTCCTAGTGGACAGCTATCAGTGGTGCCTTGGAGACGTACTGGTGTAAAATATACCAACAATGAGGCGTATTTTGATGTGATTGAGGAGATAGATGCAATCATTGACAAATCAGGTATGGAAGTTGCTTCTGGCTAAGATGAGGGTAACTTGTCCTGATAGTGCCTGAAGAGAGATTTAGGTTTTTGAAGAGGAGCTCCCTCATCTATGTGTGGGAAGCTCTATTCCTATTCTTACTCTGGAATGTTACCAACTTGTAAGTGCTATTCAGTCAAAAATTTTAGAGAGGTACCAAGGTTTTCACTTGTCCTTGTTTCTGAGGTCTTGTAAGCAATTCTATATTGTGAAAATAGAAGGTGAGTGAAAATTGTACATAGTACTATCTCCTTAGTTTTTGTGCATCTTAGTCTTGTTAGAGTTGTGAGCTATTGTCATTGTCCATTAAAATGGACACTGCTGGTGTCAGTGGTTCTTGTTCGTATGCATCTTGTCTAGAATTCATTAGGAATGAGAAAAATGTTGAGCAGGCAACATAATGAGCCATGACATTTCATAAAGATAATAAATTTCCTTCCTCCCCATTGATAGTTTTTCCACATTGGGATTTTTTTTGGTCAGCCTCACATAACCTCCCATGTTTACTTTATTGTTGCAGGTTCTACAATTACTGCTGAAATCCAAGGGGTGATTGATGCTTGTGTCAAGCTGACTGGGATGCCAGACCTTACTCTCTCTTTTATGGTAAAGCTTAAGGACATATCTTTACTTAAGTATTTTGAAAAGGGTTTCCCAGCCCTGCTACTAGGATCTCAAGTCTCACGCTGATGGATTCCAGTAGATCAGAACCTGGGTATGCCAAACAAAAAGAGAAAGAACTGACAATGGAAACTCATGGTGAACCTGAGGAACTTTGAGCCTAAAGGTTTTATTTTGATAGATTCTTTGTTAAAAGTACTGTTAGTGTGTGCTGTGACTAAGTTTCTGAGATACAGTGGTGCTTTACACAGATATCCTAAAGGGCCATTACATGCATCAATGTAATTACTTGACATGACTGAATTTTCTAAAATAGGGTAGAGGTTATTGAGTACTGCTATCGCACAGATGTAACAGCATCAAATAGCTTAACATGTCTGAATGTAGATACCTTCAAGTGGGCAGAGTGCATCAAATGGTAGGCCCTTCATGGATAGAAGATTGAGAAGAGGTTATTTTAAGTAGTACTGCCTTCACTAACCTTGTGACTTTCTTTTATTTCAGAACCCTCGGTTATTGGATGATGTCAGCTTTCATCCATGTGTGCGTTTTAAGCGCTGGGAGTCAGAGAGAATACTCTCCTTCATTCCACCTGATGGAAATTTTCGCTTGCTCTCCTATCATGTCAGTGCTCAGAAGTAGGTGATGAATGTAGTGCTGTGAATTACAAAATTTGGATCTTCCTGGCTAGGAAAAAAAAAAAAAGGATTTGCTTTTAAAGATCAGGTGGCATGTCGTGCCAAATGAAGTAGAGCTGCATGGTTCCTTGCACTTTTTGTTTTTTAAAACACGTTTTCTCTTTGTTTGGTGCAATGAATCTGTCATTTCTTTTTGGTCAGCCAGCATTTTTCAAAGACTAGTAGTGGATGAACAAACTAAAGAGGGAAAGAATTAGGCAGTATGGAGTAATCAAGCTGTTGATTTCCTGTGTTTATAGAAAACTTTAAGAATAAAACACAATAGTTTGGTAATCTTGTTGGTTTTTTGACATTATTTTTAATGGAACTACAAGTTTTTGTCCACTGTTTGCGCTCTTTTCTAGAGGCAGCTTACCAAGTACTAATTGGGGTTACAGATGCTAAAGCATTTTGTTAGATTTTGTCAGACTTAGATAGGTGAAAAGGAGTGGGAAATCCAACCGAAAGCACAAACATGAAGTTCAAGTGCTACTGCACTGTCTGGAACTACTTGCCAGCTTGGTTGTGACATGCAAAAACATTCCTCATCCTTTGCTCAAGTCTCCTGTTACACTGGATGTAGTTACCTCTTCTGTAGAGAGGTAGAAAACTAAGATACAGCAAGCTTGATTAAAAAATGCGTAATTAAGACTTGAATACAGGATTCTGACTTCGCTCTTAGATGAAACAAATGAGTGTAGGATTTCTATCTCTTTTAAGGAGATAGCTTTACAATGTTTTCAGCATAGAAGGCAAGGACTGCATCAGGAAAAGCAAAGATGAAGGTGAGAGATTGACAAGGACTTTCTGTTCCTGTCTTTATTCTAGTCTTGTGGCAATTCCTGTCTACGTTAAACACAACATCAGTTTCCGTGATAGCAGCTCATTGGGACGTTTTGAGATCACAGTGGGGCCGAAGCAGACTATGGGGAAGACTGTAGAGGGAGTGATGGTCACTAGCCAGATGCCAAAAGGTGTCTTAAATATGACCCTCACACCCTCTCAGGGAACACATATCTTCGATCCAGTTACAAAGGTGAGAGGAAAGAGAGAAATTAGGATGGGGTTTTTTTTTTGATCTTCCTTATTTCAGCAAATGAAGTTGAGTTGTTCGTGCTTACATGAACGTTTCCTTGAACATTGCTTTTCTGAAGGCAGTATCTTTTCTTGGGGTGAGAACTTGGGGTGACAATTGTATACTAGAAGTTGTCTTAATCCCCACAACAAATAGCTCAGTGTCTGAGTGGATTGTAGTTCTGGTTGCTTGGTGTGTGCAGAAAATCCAAGAACTGGTATTGTATGATGAGGCATTACAGACTTCTGCGTATCTAGTTGTCATGCCTACTACTGCACATTAGACTTAGTCCTTTGCAAACACTGAGGATTTGGGTTGGTTAGTCTGGTTTTGTTGTTTGGTTGTTGCCCTCCCCTGCCTCCCCCCCCACAACGAGTTAACTTTTTTTTCTTATTGCAAACTTAAATTTGATGGTTTACTCACAGTAGAGCCTCAAGCAACACTACTTCAGCCACTTGGAAAGGAGGCAGTTCTGCATTATTTTGTCGCTGTTACACATAGAAAATGGAACCTGTAGCACAAGTAGTGGAAGTATCATTCATTCATGGTAGGCTTTTGGGGAACCTCATGGAAAGAGAGAGGGAGAACAAAGGTCCAAGGCAGCTGCTCCTTAAGCCTGTGCTGTGTCTGTCCAATATGAAAGGCAAGATACTAAGACAAAGTCCTTTTCCATAAAGAAACATTAAAAGCTGTCATTGGAAGGGGACTCTTCTTTAGAGAGTGTTAGAGCATTTCTGTTTCACTGCTGCATTTTCTGTTCCTTGAAGTTGCTGTCATGGGATGTGGGGAAAATAAACCCCCAGAAACTGCCAAGCCTGAAGGGGAGCGTGACCCTGCAAGCTGGCACATCAAAACCAGATGAAAACCCCACCATTAATCTGCAGTTTAAAATTCAGCAGCTGGCTATATCTGGTAAGTGACTGTCAGGTAAAAAAGCTGAATATTCTCTGCTATGTCAGTGCTCACTCTGCACGTAGCTGAAGTAGCTCTGCAGGCCTTCTGAAGTACATTCTATCTGAAACATGTTCTTCAAGTAGAAAAATTGTGTGCTTTAACTACAGATACATGGATTTGTTCTCTCTGATGCTCTGTGAAACAGCCTATCTACATTTCCTTGCATTTCATGACCTAAAGAATTTTAGGGTATGGATGTGTTTGTAAACAACAATTCTGACAATTAGCAGTTGTCAGCTTTTCTTTGTTCTGTTTACTGCTTGCTAAAACTTTCCCTATGCTTTCTGCACCTGTAGTATGATCTTCTGTTCCTTTATCCTGGAGGCCTGTCTGCTTTGTTTGTGGCAGCAGTCAGTCTTACGCTGTGTTTGTTTGCCTTTAGGACTGAAGGTGAATCGCTTGGACATGTATGGGGAGAAGTACAAGCCCTTCAAGGGGATAAAATACATGACTAAGGCTGGCAAGTTCCAAGTCCGAACCTAGAGGATCCCGATAGTGAGGAAGAGCACTTTCCTGTTTCTCCTGTCCCTGCTGTTGGATGCAGCCTCTTACCCCATCTATCTGTTTAGGGTTGCTCCCTTGCCTGTAGTAGCATGAGCAGGAGAGCCAGTGCTTAGGGTGCTGGGGAGCAGGGAAAAGTAAGGTTGACCTGAAACCGTCTCATCCCTAGCTGAGTCTGAAGTATTTGGAACAGTGGCAGATGGGAGAGGTGTTCAGGTCCCTTGGGATTAGTGAGTCAGCTATGTAAGCTTGTATCATCTTCATTTTGCTGTCTTAAAGGAAATTCTAGGGATTTATTGCCTTTTGTACTCGCCTTCCTTATATTTTGGTTGGCTTTTATCCCTTTGTAGATGATACAAAGTTGAATTTCCACAAACTTCAATTCCAGTGTGATGGTCTGGCATCTGCCCTTCTCCATTACTGGGTGTTAGGGTGGAGAGCTCTTGGCAGCAGAGAGATCATCTAGTCATTCTGCTTCAAAGGGACTGTAAGAAGAGGAAAGGTAGATTATCCCACCCAGGATGGGAAGTTAAGAAGCCTGAGATTGGGGATGATTCCACAGAGGGAGGAAGGGAAGAAGTGGCTGCTTTTTCTAGGTATTTCATAAGCCATCTTGGTCATCAAGTATCTTGAATCTCTGTATCCAAATCTTAGTACGGTATCCTATGAAGGGCTGACTGCAGCACATGTGATCTTGTAACTGATGGGTGGTGACATCTGAATGTAATTCTGCTTCTCTTATTTTGTCAGTATTTGAAGGTAGGGATTCTCCTAGCTTCTTTGGAGAGTCGGGGAAGAGACAGAGAGGCAGGAGAATTTTTGTGGAGACGTAGCACTCTGATGGAAACTGAAGCTGTGGCTAAATGAAGATGATCACTATCCTAGTAACTTGTTGGAACCTCTTTTTGTCTCTGCCTGCCTATTACAAATGAAGATGATACTGCTGTTCTTCTGCTCACTGATGTCTGTCTTTGAGATAATTGTGTCCTGGTACCTTTGTAGTGTTTCTGGCTGTCCTACCTCATTCCAGTTCCTGTACCAGTCAGATGCTGTGCAGGTGGATTCAAGCCTACGTTGGATTTTTCACTGGGACCATCTCTTCTGCAGGAGCTGTTGCTGATCTGCCCATTCCAGTCCATGCTGCATCTCTCTGTACAGCATAAATATGAAATGAGAGGCATCTGCACTGTTTCGTATTGTCTGTAATGTGCTTTTTGGCCACTAGATGCCAATGTGTTTTCTCTGCGACAGCAGAACCTGTCCCTAAGCTGCTGTACGTGTGACTACAGCATCTGTCAGGTGGCTGTGAAGTCCAGCATGTACAGTTCATGCCTGTGAACAGAACAAGGTGACCCTAAACGAAGGATAACAAACATTCTCGTTTGCATGTGATGGATACTTGCGGTGCATGAGTGGCATCTTGCTTGTGGAATTGCAAGTTCCAGTGCAACTGATGAATGCCATAGCAGGTGGCCTTACTGCTGAGCATGTTCAGTGCAACCTTCAGCAAGGGCATCAATAAAATTCATTTTTACATGTCATCGGTGTCATTTCAGAGTGGTTTGTGTGGGCTTTACAAGAAAGACAGTTGGTATTTGAGGAGGAAGGTAAATTATCCTAATTGGATTGTGGATGCCTTAGGGAGATAAATGTCTTTATGCAATTGGGATTGTAAGCTTGGGACTAAGTCACTGTCTGAAAAGCTAAAATTAATTACTTTATTGGTAATTTTTCTTAGTGTTTCCCAGAAAGAGTGCTGAGCTCTTCCTAGAACCTCAGTGAAAGTGTCTTTAGGAATGCAGCTGAACCATTTTTGTTTACTAGGTAGGGTTTTGGGTAGCCAGCTAAGGGCTGTGCTTTAGTTATGCGGACAATGAAATACCTCTTCACCCTCCTGCTCCTCAAGTACTGATACTGTCCTTTGGCTTTGTAGCTTTGTTTTTTAAAGTATCTTTTCTTTCCT
>NW_009214347.1:9248-27937 GCF_000690835.1 Fulmarus glacialis
TTACTCGAGATCTTGAAAGGCTTCTATGCATAAGGGTGTCTGGCCCTTATGACAAGCTTTCTCTATCAGTCTGAGATGGCTGCAAGTTCCTATGGAATGAAAGATGAAGCAGGGCAGAAGGGGGAAACAGGGAGCAACATCAGTGAGATAACTTGGTAGATGATGATATAAAGAGTTTTGGGGGGAAATGTGAGGTGTAGCTGTGTACTTCAGTTACAATAAATGCTGATGCTGACTCAGGTTCTGAAAGAACTTGAATATGACAATATCAACTGCAAAGTGAAAGGAAAGATGAGGCAAGCAGATGGCAGTCATTATTGTCGTAGACCTTGTCTCAAGATGGTGCTACTGTGCGCTGGAAGAGGGCAAGTAGGGGGAAAAAACAGGGTAAGAAGAGGAAAAGCTGATGTCATAGAGATGGAAGCCATCTCGGGGATTTTTATCAGGGAGGGATGTAATGGTTAAACAAGCCAGAGAAATGCAGTTAAATGCACTGAGTTAGGTGGCAGCAACTTTTGAGAAATGAAATGCAAGAAGTTAAAGTAAGGCTAGAAAACATAAGTTCTAGTTATTGGACTGGGATTTGGTAAATCTCCCAGATTAAGGATCTATTACAAAATGAAGGATAAAGAAGCATTTGGAAAAGTTTTGAGTTGATTCTGGGCCCTTCTCTAAGTCAGCTGCAGAGAAGACGTCAGAGAAGACAGACCAGGATGGAAGGAAGCAACCAATGCAGAGATGGCAGCTAAGGCTTGTGTAGCTCTCTTGTCACCTTGGATATTTCATGTAAGTGTATTTTCAAGGAGCAGGTAGCAGCTGCGATATAAAACTGTTCTCTGCAACTTGTATTTTTGTAGGATGTATTTTTCTAAAAGATACCAGTATCAGGTGTGGTTCAGTTACATTTTATTGGTGGCTGTTAGATCACATCAAGCTCAAATAATATACTTAATAGCCTTTGAATTGTGGAACAAAAGTTGCATTCCTGAGGACACTTACCTGTATTACTCACTGGAACAGTTTTGGGTGTTTACAGGCTGCAAATATTTGGCAGGCTTGTGAATGCCAGGATAGCGAGGCACAGCAGCACTTGGAAATCGGTTCAGGGGAGAGGAATGGAAATTAATTTGTCTTTTTCTCAAGGTTAATACTTAATAAAATACAATTAACAACAACAAAAAATCACACCAAAAAACCTGAAGTGTGACTCTCTTTTAATAAACATCCTGGGGTTTTTTTCCCCTTCCACTGGCTGGAATATGGGACTCATTGCTGAAGCTAACTGGACTTACACCATCGTTTCTCTGAGGACATTAGAGAAGATCTCTTTGAAGTCAGTTTCTAAGCTGGTAGCTAGAAAGACATGGAGCATTTGTAAAGTTGCCATTTACAAATCCCATTTGAGGAAGTAATGGACATCCTTACCAAATCTCTCTTCTGTATTTACTTATTATATAAGCTTCTCTACTTGACTAAAGGCTGTACTAGTAGATCATCAAAGAGCACCTTAAAACTGTGAGAGTAAACACTTTGAGTTATAATGTTTTGAATTTCCCAAATAGAACAGACTAGTTTTCTAGCTACAATGCCTGATTGATATGAAAGCTAAACTTTTGTAGCCTCAATACAACTTTTTCCTTTAGTAAAATGGTAGTCACACCTGCTTTCTCTTACTTTATAAAACAATTGGACAGGAGAGAATCTCTCTAAGAGGCTTAGCTCTTAGGACGTGCATAGATACCACTTAGCATCATGTGGCAACTGCAATGCAAGTAAGTAATGCTTGATTACTGAGATTCTAGTTCACAGTGACTTGGTTATACCTGTCCTGTCTTCTGTTAAAGGACAAATGCAGCTTTGTGACATTGACTTGATCTTTACTTGTAGATGTAAATCTAGCAGGCATCTAAAACTGCTACCATTACACTTGTCCTTTGTTCTGCCTTGCTGTGCTAAAGAAAGAGCTTTTGCTTTCATATCAGATGATAATGCATAGAAAGTTAATAGTCAAAAAGTAATGTGTTGGTTCTGTGACAGTTAAGGCTGGTGTTAAGATTCTTACCTGTTCCATATATATATTTAAATATTTAGTTCCTACCAGGAGGAAAAGCAAGTGGAAGAACAGAATGTCCTAACAAGCATGCCATCCTGGATTTGCTCAGAGTTTAAGCTCAGACTCAGGTAACGAATCAGTTCCAAACTGAAAAAGCAAGTAGTACATTGATACGGAAATAAGCAGCCCGTGCCTACAGCTTTGCTGTTTCTATTGGAGTCAAGCTGAAATCTGCTTAAATAACCAAAGTAAAATGGTATAAGGACAGAGCTTAAGCGTGACTGGAATGTCTTCCAAATTTACAGCCAAATAAGAAGGAGGGAGATGAAGTTTTCAGGAAATTACATCTGTCCCCTTTGCCTTCAGTTCACACCCATTCCCAAAACAACATAGCTGCTCATGGGATGCATGATGTCCTCTCTTCGTTTATTCTCTCAGGCCAAAATTTATTTTTGATTGTACTCATGTGATTTGATGCAAGGAGAAAGCTTGGGGATGTGGGGGGAAAGGAGTGTTAACTTCCGATAACCTGTAATAAGGAAAGGCGAGTAATTTGAGAATGTGCCCTTCCCACACATTGCAGTTTGTCTTCCTCTTGTACTGAAAGTCATAAGCATCTGGACAAACAGGAAGCCCTGTCAGCATCCTTAAAGGACCCAGAAGGAAGCTGCGAGGGCATGGCCACAAGACTGGATAGTTCATTTTTCTTAGGGTTTCATGTTGTCCTGAATCCAGTCAAGATAACGATTCACATTTGTATAAACGCCAGGTATGTCTTTGCGGCCGCAGCCTATTCCCCAGCTGATGATTCCAATTAGATACATACGATCATCCTTCATACAGACCAGAGGCCCTCCAGAGTCACCCTACAGAGAAGTAGCAGGTTAGTAACAATCTCCTTTTTTGTTTGTTTGGTTTTGTGTTGTTTTTTCCCCCCAGTGGCTTTAGTGGTGCACTAGTGTCTATGGAAATACCCTATGTAGTATGCTTATGAATCAAGAGCTCTTAGTAACAGCACTTTCACATAAGCCACTTTTGTGTCCCAGACTCCCTCAATGCTCCTTTCATGGGGAGAGACCCCAAAAAATCTAACACTAAAGCATCTAACTTTGTATGGTGCTCATTTATGACATGTAGGTGAGACGTTGATAAGCACAGAAAGAGGACTGCTCTTATTCAAGCTGTAAAGATCCAGGGTGTTTTATACTGCTGTGTGTAACAACAAAGCAAAATTATTAAAGAGCTGTTCAAACAAAAGGATGTGGATTGAATGTGTGCCCTCCTTTTTCCTCATGTTACAGCTGCTTGTTCTCCACCATCTTTTGGTCTTTATTCTTCTTTTCTCCACTTTTCAGTAGAGTGGCACCCCCTTCCTTTTACAGAACCTCCCGCTGAGTGTTTTGCATGCTCACAAAAGAGAAAATATTAGGAAATGCTGCTGAGGTGGAGTTTCCTGCTCAGTTTTGTGGTATTTCCTATATTTGGGATTTTCAGTCTGTATTGTTCTGGTTTGCTTGTTAAGTGTGGCCTGGTTTCCCAGCTATGAGGGGCAGGGGAAGAAATAAGAAAGAGGAGCCAGCTGTTCTGTTCTATTCAACAAAAGTCTACTAGAACTTCTATGTAGCCAAATGCAGAACTTCTTTAAACTATTTTCTGAAGCTTTTTGTTTGGTTAGCTCAGACTATCAAGGACAGACCTAAAAAGAAAAGAGGAACAGAATTGGGTTTACCTTGCAGGCGTCATCAAGGTGCCTTGTGTCTCCTGCACATAACATATTGTCTGTAACTGTCCGGTTGTCTAGATGCTGTGTTGTGCACCGACTGGCTGGAAACAGTCTGACATGGCCTTCCTTCAGGTGCTCTGAATAGAATGGAGAAACTGGAAGAAAAATGACAATATAAATACATACATATGTCTGTGTATATATGTGTATGTGTATATATATTTTTTTTAAAAATTGCAGTTCAGTTTCTGTATTTTAGGGGAGAGTAAATAGAAGTAGCTGGGAGTAAGGGGGTGGCTAAACTAATATTTCCTTGCCAAAGGGTCTTTTTTAATTGTTGGGGTTCTGCTTTGCTAGTAAGAACAGCTTAAATCTAGTTGAGAGAGAATATTGCTTCTTTAGCAAGCTTAAATGCTAAAGAGGATTTTGTAGGCTCCAAATTAAAGACTGATGGGTTTCTTGGATGGGTAAGTCGTCTTTTCGCAATTACATCAATCAAAATGAAGTCACAGGAAGTGCCTACGAAGATCACTAACTGTATGAAACAGGATCCTGAGGATCCTGACTTTTTAGTATTAGACTTGTGCTAACAAAAATCAGATGCCTTTTCATACACAATACTGAGTAACTGGACCTAGTACACTTGTGTTATGTTGGAATGGAAGGGATTTGTTTGTTTGTTTTGGGTGTTGGTTTTATTCTCATGCATAGCTGCAATTGCACAAAGCTGAAAGTTGGCAGGATTGTTGTTTTTCAGTCTAGTTTTGAATTACAGTTGCAGCATCCTTTCCCTCTCAAAGACTTTATCCTGTACTCTCTGTAAGCAATGCTGAGAACTAGCTTTAAAAGGACTTTAAAAACACTTTATGCCAACTTATATCTTCAAGTCTGTTCCAAAAACCCTATGGGTTCAAATCATCATTAGGTCTTATTATGATGCTTCACAGCCTCTGTCTCAAAGAGTTTACAAGTTAGAGAATAAAAATAAATTAGTAGAAAGTGCCAGTAAAATATAGGTCAGCCTGTGTATACTTTCAGACAGGTTTTATTCCTGTTTGTCGTAGTTCACTTTAAAAGCATTTCGCCAGCCTTTTAATATATATCTGGGATTGTTATTTCTTCAGCTTTTTTTTTTTGCTAATCATTGCATAGCCAATGTATCTTTTAGAATAATGCAACTACTTGCAAGTGCATAGTATATTAAATCTTGACAGAAATGGACTTCTGTCAGAATGACAATATCTAAATGTACTCAGTACAGCAGAAATGTGGCAGCCCTGATTGCAAATCTTCTGTCTTTCCTACCTTATCCACTGTGTAATTTTTTGCATTTCTACTGTTGGAGAGTATCAGGGAAGACTCTAGTAGCCCATGCAGCTGACAGAATTCAGATGAATGAAATAACTTACAGCAAAGCTTGGTTTTTTGCATCTCCCACTTATGCACACATTTTGTAGTGCTTATATAAGCCCATATAATAATTCAGGGGGTTGCACATTAAGCAATGCTAAAGGCTTGAATTCTTTGAGGGCAGGGGACCCAAACTTTGGACACAGTATCTTCTATGTACATGTAGACATGTATCTTCTACTTACATTCTTCATTTCTGCCATAACCAGAGATCTCGCATTCAGTCCAGTCAGGCAGCTGCAGTTCTGCTGTTGGGAGGCAGGCAGCACGGACAGTGTCTGTTTCAATAGCGCAGTCTTCTGCATCCGAGTTCAACTGCAACAGAGCTGAAGAGGGAAAAAAATTCCCCACTTCATTAACCACAAACTTGAGCCAACTTTCCAGTCACGAGGTCAGAAAAGTTCTTACCAATATCATTGTTGAAATTTTCTGAGTCAAATCTCTGATGCACAGTGTAGTTCTTCACTTGAAACTTTTGTTCATTTTCCTCAGGAGTTGCTCGGGAAGTCCTACCCAGCACGATCTTCAGCTGATTTGTACTAAAGCTGAAAAACAAGAGTGTCTTACTTTCTTCCCTGCACTTGAAGATGTGCTGTTGGAGCTTCTGCTTTTCTTATTTTAGCACTATTACTATTTCATTACCCAAGCAGTTTGACCTCAAGTGTCCTATTTGCCTTTGGTTTTGCGCTAATTGCTTACAGCCATCATGCCAAAGCTCCTCTGCCAGCCCCTTGCTGTTCTCAAGTTTCAGATGGCTCTGCATCTGTATTGACAACTTTGTTCTTCAGCTATTCGATATTCTGCTGTGGTACCTTAATGCCATGCTGCTAGTTTGCCCAATAAATGCCTGTCTGTAATGCTCAGCACAACTAACTACAATCTTTAGTGTAGAATGACTTACTGGGATAAAGAGCTTTTTTCAAGTCTTTTACCCTTCTAGTAAGGCTATGCTGGATGCTTCCATTTTCCAGATATTTTTCCCCCAGACAGTACTGAATCCTCAACTTACCCTTCCTCAAAACAGTGAGCAGCTGACAAAACCCAGCAGGAACTGATCAGAATTCCTCCACAGAGGAAGTGCTCTCCAGGTGCTCGGCGATACTTCACAAAGATGGCAGCTTGCCATGGGTGAGCTGCAATGTCTGCGTAGGAGCCACCTTTAATCCTGTACTGGTGTACTCTGCGCTGCCGTAAGCCACAGGTGGCTGTGGATGACAAACCCAGAAACAGGCTTTTTGTTCAGGCACTCTTGCTTTGAGTTTGGGTTAAGAGCCTGTTAGTTGTCAGCGCATGTTGAGGCAGGCTGGCATGAACTGTTTAGTATCTGACTCATTCCTGTTTCCTAGGAAACTTGTATTCTGATTTGAAAAATACAGTAAGGAAACCCTGCCTTTTCTGTCCTCCATTTCTGCAATCTTCCCTTCTGGCAGAAGGGAACTCTGTGAGAGTGGAACCACAGAATCTCTATCTACTCCAAAAAGCTTTGTTTTTTTTTTTTCTCCAGCTCTTATTTTACTGTAAGAGGCTTGAGTTTAATACAAATGGCATGCAGAACAGTAATGCCTCAAAGAAAGAGAAGAATCAGGAGTGCTAGGATCCTTACAGCAAGTAGGCACGTTGCAGTACTCCCATGTGAGCTGATTTCCTTTCAGTACATGGCACCAGGGCTTGCTGTCATTGTCAGGATTCCTGCAGCACAGGAAAGAGACAAGCTATTTGTATTATCAGATCTGCAGGGAGTTTAAGGAGACCTAAAGGTGGCAGACTGTGACCCGAGTGTACTCTTTTTGGTTTTTTTAGAGATACAGAGGGCCCTAGGGGCACGTGGAATTTGCATTTATGGAGTCTGATGTTAAAGAAGCATAGATAGGTCAGGTGGAATAAAATGACTGTTATCAGTGAGCTTTGTTCCCAGCAGTAATGTATTTCCTGTGCTTTAATAACCCACGTAAAAGACTAGAGCCCTGCCTCAAGAGTACCACAAGGAAGTTTGGTGGGATTTTTTTAATTCTATAACTAACTACATACCGGCAGAAATTGTGACTACCGAGGCCCAGCTGGTAAGCATCTCTTCTCCAAGCAGTATATAACTTGTGGACAAGGATTCGAGAATTCCACCTCAAACAGGTAGCTCCAGACCTGGTAACACTGTGGCTGCCTCGGTAATCTGTGCCTCTTCCAGATTTGCAGTTGATGTTCCCAACTTCAATAAGAAAGCTGCACGTTAACCGATGGATGTGAACCCGTCAGCTGTTCCTAACTGTGATTTCTGTCAAAGCATCTATATATTAGCTATACTTATCTCAGTCTCTCGATGTCATAAATATTAAAAGCTTAAACATGATTTAACGTGATTAAAGAGTCTCAACTTTTCAGGCTACAGAAATACCACAAGTCCACAGAGAACCCTTATGTGTGCAGTGAATCATGGAAGCTCTGAAGTCCATTCCCTGTCCCCGTGCATGTACCTTTTGAACAGGAGGGCACACTGCAGTGTTCCCAGATGTACTTTCCCCCTTTATAGATATAGCACCAAGGTCTGGAATCCTGATCTGGGTTTCTGAAAGAGTTATAATATTATGCATCATTATAAAGCTATTGTTATTAGTCCCATGTCTGCCATCTAGTTTGGTAACTTAATCCTGCTCTGCAGTGAAGACGTGGACTGAACCACCATTAGCCATTTGGATTCCTATTTTAATTATAAAATTGTGGCATACATGGAGGTGAGGATGAGATAGCCAGTAGCTAGCAGGAGTGGGCAGCTTGTTTGTGCAGTTTAGTTCATGTGCAGGAAGCACTATATTTTAGAGTTTTGAGCAGGATCTGGAGCTGCAGGAAACTGGCTTACAAAGGGAGTTCTAGGCACTGAGAAGAGACAAGGGAAAGACTATGGGGTAAGAGATGTATGCATTTTGTAGGCTGTCATAAGCATGCAGTCTAGATAGATCTGAAGTTCAGATATGTCTATAGAAGTTGCAATTGCTGCTCATGGGCTGCGCCATATTTGCACCTGTGCAGAGTGTTCTCTGCTTGGTATTAGACTGATGCAAACAGCTGTTCCTTTGCTCCAAGCTCTTAGAATGGGCTGATTCCTGTGGCTCCTGTGTGCCATCAGCCCCTCACCTGCAATAGTTGTGATTGCCCAATCCCAGCTCAGCAGCATCCTCTCTTTGGCCACTGTACGTCCTGTCCATCAAGCCATTGCTATTCCAATTTAAACATTCAGTTCCACTCTCTGTCATGCTCCATGTACCCCTGTATGTTACTCCAGCATCTTTGTAGCATTTAACTTCAGTATCTGAACAAAAGGAAACAAAATGTTAATACAAGGACAGCATCCCAAACTCTGCTTCCCCAGTCTCTGTTCTGTTTAAACTTGGCTCCCAGATGTCTTCTCTAGTTGGTGAAAATGCCTTGCCAGCAGACTGTAAGTATACATGGAGGTCTTCAGCTCCAAAATTTAGAGTTTTATTAAGAGACACTGAGAACAGCCCAGGTATCCTTAAAAGTTCTTTGTAATATTAGCTTTAGAATAAAAAGAGGCAACTTAACAGAAAGCCTAGTATACAGCAGCAGCCTCTGGGTACCTCATCCTTCTGCACTGCATAGTTAAAACTACTAGCACTGTTCACAGTAATTGACATGGTATACTTGCCTATTTCACACTGCTTCCCAGAGAAACCTTGGTGGCACTGGCAGATGAAGAGCTGTGGGGAATAATATGCCTGTGAACACTGGCCCCCGTTGTAGCATTTAGTTCTAGTGCAGGCTGCGGAATAAGCAAAAGCCAGGAAATACTGTTAGATTTCACGGAAGTAAGAAGCTGGCTATGTATACGCATTTCTCCTCTCCCATCAGTCTCCTTTAGCCTGTTCTATTTTTCCCTGCCTACCTGTTATTGTCATGTGCTTACAGTCTTTTTGTGTAGTGCTCACATTCTTCCTTTGCACCAGTCTTTCCACATACACTATTAGGAGCCTTCCTCAGACCCTTAGTCCTCACTCCTGCTTAGTCCTGCCTGAGTCGGTATATATTAGTATTTTCCTTTCTATCCTATTCTATTTTAAGCCAGGTTTTTTGCGTGATAACTCCTTCCCTGACAGTGGAGTTCTTCTATAGGATGATTAGATGGACAACCTCTCACCCCCACCCCACACTTCCTTTCTCTTTTTCTTCTTCATACTCACCTCTGACAGGCACAGTGTGGCAGCGACTCCGACCACTGTCGCACCTACAGTATTCTATCCTGCTCCCTGAGAGCCTCAGCCAGGTCGCCCTGTGCTGGTAAATTTCTCCAGATGAATTGTCTGTGCAAATGGCTGTAATTGGAGAAAGGAAATCCTCTTTTAGAGAGATTCAGGGAAAAGACCTGGCTGAGCAAAAGAACTCCCTTCTCTTTCCAGGAGAAAAGTATCCGTGATGGGAGCATCTGTCTAACGGGCTGCCCTTTTTCCTTCTCAGACCACAATTGTCCCATCTTTTTCACTGCTATGTTGCTGGATGTACTGTTCTGTTCCACTATTGACCAGCCTCTTTTTCTTTGAAGAAGAGCAGAGGGAGGGGAAAACTTTGTTCTTTGAGTTGTGGATGTTATTAACGGTCTGGTATTTTGCCTTCTGAATCTGTCATCCAGACAACCATGACAAACAGCTTTCAGGCTGCATTCCCTCAGCATCATCTGCTTTCCCCTCCTGTGTTCACAAAGCTCCAGGTAACACAGTTGTAGTTTGCCTGGCTTACCTCTAGCTCTGCCTCCCCGTTTGAAACGCATGCGTAAGCCCTGCAAGCAAAGAAGGTTAATTCTGTGAGTAACTGCTCTCTTAAGAAAACTAAGAGAACAAGTGCCTCCGAAGAGCCAGTCCTCTTCTTGAGGTCTTGTAAATCAGGGAAGCACTGAGCAACTGCCTGCCCTCCTTGTCAGACAGTACAGTGAAAAGTGCCTTTAATTCCTCAGCATGGGTACCGAGAATTGTAAATTATTGAGTTGCCACAGATCACCAGGCGATTGCTTGTCATCTGAGTGACGTGAACTTGGGATGTGCTGTACTCACATCATGCATGAAGTGATTACGTGCTCTCGGGGCATTGCAAGTGCTAACTAAAGCTTGTCAGCTTTCTGCTATTTGAAGGAGGTTAAAGCAAATAATTTCCAAAGAAGTAAATGTGAACAAGCAGTTATTTTTGCTCATTGACATGCAGTTTCCCTATAAGCCTTTGTAGCTTGATTACCTTTGTCTCCTGCAGCCAATTAAATATTTTGGATAAAGTTTTAAGGAAGAAACCAATTTAGAAAGCTTCTTTGATCAGTCCACAAGAGAAAGAATAACATAAAAAGAAAGAGGAAGGCTGGGATAGCAATTTTTTGAGAAAGAGACTAAAGATTTTGGAATTGTGTAGGGTTTACTCCAGCTGTGCAATGTGAGGCTTAAAGTGAGGGGACGTGGGAACCATCGATGTCCAGTTGTAAGTGAGAGTAATGATGAAGGTGATGACAATAGAAAGAAAATTAAAGGGTGATCACAATGGAACTCTTACTAACAGTGAAAGGTGAACAGATACAACAAGATTTGGAGAAGACTTGCTTACTGAAATGAAAACCAGCCAGGATAATACATTACTGGAAATCCCAGCATAGAGGTAGACTACTTGTAAGGTTTTCCTTCCTTTGATTTCTAGTGATATAACCAGATTCTCCTTCTGTCTGATGCAGACAGGTGGAGTCGATGGTAAGGAAGTGCTGCTGAAAACGCAGGAGGATGGCAAGAGCATTAGTTGAGGCATTAGCCTCTTACCTGGCATTGAGCAGTTATGATTGCTCCCACCAGCAGGAGGAGACACGGGAGTTTGCCTTCCATTCTGAGTGTTTTCCACATCACCTCCAAGTCTCAAGTTATCTATAGAGACAAAAGAAAAAGTAAGATGTTGAACAAAGGCATTTCACAGTGTGAATGGAGTTCAGTGTTGCAAGTTTAAATAAAGGTTTTAAATTATGAAATTTCTTTTTACATTAAAACACACTTTCTACTCTGCAGTTCTCAGCGATCTGGTCTAGCTGTCCTGGTGTCCCTGAACAGGGGAAACTGCCAGGCTGGACCCAGATGTGCTTTTACTTGACAAACTTAGAAACCCGACAAGCTAAAGCACACCCTTTTAGGTCTGGAGGAAACTCGGAGAGTGTTTCCTGGGGAATAACATTGGTAGAAGTAAATTCCAAGTTCTTTTTCCCAAGGTTGCTGGAAGCCAACAGTACCATGTGCATTATTAGATGGACTTATCTAATGAAGGAGTGTAATGCTGATTGGAAAGTGTTAATGGAGATTCAGGTCACTGAGGCCTACCTAAGAGATCTCTTGCAGGGGCACAAAAATCTGCTGAAGGGTCAGTCTGTGATAATAGTGGTTTGAGAGGATTTGCATTTTCAGCACAGACTGCTTCTTTGGGCGAGAGTGAGGGTTTCTCTCTTGTGTAGCAGATGCGTCAGCAAGGAGACTTTGGTTGATGGTAGGTGGAGACAGCACTGCTATGTCTGTGATTTTCAATATTTCTACAGCTTCTCCCCAGCTGAGCTTTTAGTTTCTACTATTGTCATGTGCTTTTGCTAAAAAGGGGGAGTATGGCAATTGGCTGGCAGGCTAGCTTTTGGTCTGGTGTTCTCATTTATTCGTTGCAGCGTTTCTTTCCTTGTGTTACTTCTATGCAGTCACAACTACATCTTATTCCCTCTAATCCCTTCAGCAGCTTTACACTTCAGACAAAGCCCTCTTCCATCCCACATGAAGAGTTTCTGCTTCCTCCAGACTGATTTGCATAGTCTGTCTCCTACAGCAGTAGTCTTGGGAGAGAACCTCCAATGATCTCCTATGGGAGACTGCCAGCTGGTATGGTGTGGCTAGGGTTAAGGATGAATCTGGATTTCTGCCTCCATTCATCTCATTTGCTTTGAAAATCTACTTCTCTCTTCACTCATCAGAAGTTAATTTCCTACCTGGTGAAATTGCTGCTCTGACCTGGCCACAGATAGCCATAGGAAAGACATTTGGGTACTGTGAATCATCTGTATTTCTTCCTACTATAGCAAAATTTATTTCTGTCTGGCCTTGAGCAGGCAAGTTTCTTGGCAGAAGCATGAATTCAGATTTCTGTAGCCACTGACTGCAGCGAGATATGCTACCATCTTGTGCCCTGGTTTCCCCTCCCCCAGTTTGTTTCCTGACAAAGGAGGAAAAATTATTTCTTTCACCGAAGCCAGGCGCCTTCTGTAAGCGCTGACGGATTTAGGGCAGCTGCTGGGTGGAGAGAAAATTCTGAGCAGCGGGGGGCACGCTCATAGCATAGTCTCAAGCATATACAAAATTCTGCTGCTGAAACTAAGCAACGCAGGTTTTGTCCCTTGCTGTACTAAACGCCATTTCTAATCTCGTCCTCATAGCAGAAAAATGCACTGGACGTGATAGACAAAGGCAGTGAAGGGCTTTCCGAGGTGGTCTGTTGCCTGTGGAGGCAATGTGCTTTGCTGCGGGCTTCCGGCTCCTCTATCAATCCCTGTAGGAATGTATTTTGCCTATTCTTTTATCTTGGTGACCTTGTAATAACTGTAAAAGATCAGGCAAATGTATGTATGTAAAAGAACTCCAGTAAAGCCTGACGTTAGCAGCATGAGTTTGGTAGCTAGCGAAGTTCTATTTTATATTTAGAAACACTGCTGAACTGGAGGACTTTAAATGAGGATTTATTGGTACACCAACAGGACTCTTTTTTGAGGGGGGAAGAGGCTGTTGTTCATGGCAAAACTTAAATTAGTAAGATGGATATAAACGATTATACAGCATCAGAAGTTTAGAAACTTAGTGCCTATGGGACTTTTTGGAAACATGGCATTAAATAGCAAGGGCCAATACATCTATTAAAAACTCGGAAGGTATTATCGATTTTCACAGTTGAGTAATAGCTTTTAAGGACTGGATTTGTCATTATTACGTAATCTGAACTCTTACAATACAACAAATAACTTTATCACAGCTTTCCTGACTTGAATCCATAATTTTCTTCCTAAAAGTAATAGTTACTCCTGCATGAAGTAACAGTAGCTCTTTTTTACAATTGAGTGAGACATAAGTAATCACCAGTGTGAACAGATTTAGCCTGATCCTCTGTACTAACCAAGACTGCTATAGCAGTCAGTCTAGATGGCTGAGATGATGAATCACAAGTGTGTGATGTAGATGGGAACCCCCCTGCTTTGAATGAGTCCAGCACCAGAGGTCCATTTTCCCTCTTCTTTTGAAAATATAATGCCTCCTAACAAACCAAGAGCTGGGAGTGAGGTAGAGTAGCAGGCAAGAAGATATAATTTCATTCCCAATCTCTAGGATTGCTCTGCAGTTCCAAATCTTCAAAATAATATTCAGGCACTGTCTCCCATACTATCAGCTTTTTATTATCTACATTATATGATCCCTGAGCAAGTAGAAAGCTAACCCAATTATCTGAGAAAACTACTACTTCCAGAAATTAGGAGCTCAGACTCTGTTTATATAAAGCCAGAGAAAGCAGCTGGATAATGGCTGGTGAAATTGTAGTATGACAGATGAATGAGTCATAAATTGGGATTCAAGGCTAAAAAAGGGAGAGAGTTTGTTTGTGGGTTTGCTTTTTTTTAAAGATTTGTTCAAAGAAAAAGCAAAAGGCACAAATTTTCCAGTCTCTGAAGCAGAACTGGGAGTACAGCAGGATAGTTTAGGCTGTGGTTTCTCATCGTTAGACAGCACAAAGAGGAGACTTAATTTGCAAGTCAGACTGAAAAGATTCACAGGAACAGCTTCCAAGAACCTTAGTTTCTCCAAGTCTTGTCTTTAGGTCACATCTTGATGACGAGATCCTTGTAATTCAAAACATCTCTCGGGGATTTGTATTAGTACGCAGATTTTGTAGTATACTTTTTATATACTTTCAAGCCCTTTCTCACCTCTTAGGAAGCATTTTGCATTGTATAGCAAGCCTTTTTAAAAGCTGTAAGAGTGATTTCCAAATAGGCATTGACGTCAATTGAATCTGAACTAAATCAGCAGTGTTCCCAAAGCTGAAGTGGATGATCTGAACTGCTACCCAGAGTCGTTTGGTTGCTGCTGTAACCCTGTTATCCTTACTCCCTGCAGCTGTAGCTCATTATTGGAGCGATGCACGTTTGTGTTCTGAATCCCACAGCAGCAAGGTTTTAACTTTCTAATTGTTAGTACCACTGGTCATCTTTTTTGCTATCTGTGGAGAAGCTTGAAGTTCTTACTGACAGCTTTAAGAAATGAGATTGTGCTAGCTAAGACCTTGTTAAGGAAAGGTTCATTCAGTGAAACTACCTATCTGAGTTGAGCTGCTTTGTTAGAATTTCTCTCTGGGAAGCACCGTAAAGAACTGTTGAGACCTCATTTCTGAGGTACCTGCTAAGATGCCCCAAAAACAAGGCAACACTGGTGAAATCTTAATTTTTTTTTTTTGGTAGGAGGACAGAGTGGCAAACCTGGCCTAACTAATATCTTGGAGGAAGTCCTAGCTACTTGAAACCAGCGGGAAATTATAGCTAGTTTTCAGGGGGGAGGGGGAAACATCTTTTAAATTAAAAAAAAAAAAAAAAAAAAAGAAAAAAGAAAAAGGCGTTTCAGTCTTGGAGACTGACATGAAAGGAGGAGTCCCTATTTAAAAAGCATCTGCATGGTTTAATCGAGTTTATGGTTATAATCAAGTTTATCCCATCTAGTCCGCTATACAAGCGGATTCTAGTCTTACACAGCACATGCTTATACTGCAGAATGTGACTGATAGTCTCCCTAAAGTTGTCTTGCATCAGATGCCACATCCTTGCTTCCACTTATTTCTGCTGCTCCAGTTCAGGCTAGCTTATTTTATAATGCTGCAGCCCTTCTCCCCTCCTTCCCCCTCTCCATGGGGAGATGCCTGTCCATCCATTGGTGGCTGCTGTCTCACACACGGAAAACTGGTAACAGATGTTGCCAGATGTTTATTTTCAGTTTTGGGAAAGGTACAACTTAGGCCAGTGAATTGGAATGTTCTGAATGATAAGCCCTATCAAACTAAAACCATATGGCTGTTTGAAAAATACCATGCTTTACAAGACTCCAAGCAGAAACCTGCAAGCAATGTGCTTTCTGGTAGGGCTCTCCTGAACAGTTCATGCCTTCTGCTCTCACCCTTTGCTTCCTCTCTCATCAAAAATACTCTAGCAATAAGCCAGAGGCCTAGATGTGGTGTTCTGACATTTTGATTCTACACTTCCAGGTACATTAGGACATAAAGATACACAATACCCTAAATTTATCTCTCTTTGCTGAAGCATCAGCAGGAGGAACACTTTGAATCCCACATATTAATTTATTATTAATAACAACCCTTCTAAGCAGTAGGAGTGTGAGTATTATCATACTGATGTGGAATAAGACCTAAAAAAGGGATGTATCTTATCAAAGTCGAACAAAAAGTCATTAATAGAAATTAAAAGTAGCTCTCCCCCCTGTATGCCTCCTAATAACCTAGTATGTCCATTCCAGAATACTTTTGATTTTGAATCTGTAGCGCTAATAGCTCTCTTGCTGATGAACAGCTATCTTGATGTAGTTCAAGCAAAAGACTGCAGATCCTTGCTGCCTTTTCCTGCCTCCTGGAGAAAGTGCTTCTGTATCCCTTTTCTAAACTGAGCGGGTGAATATCGGACTTGTACTATTTCTCTCTAAAATATAACAATGGACAGACCTCCGCTTTGGGGGAAAAGAATTTAAAAAAAAAAACAAACCAAAACAAAAAAATAAGATTCTGTAGTCTTCGAAGGCATCGGAGGAAATGGGTATTTCAAACTCTGGCTTCGTTTTGGGAATCATTCTCGATATTTCCTGTGGTTTTGGCCGCATTTGAAAAGAAGTGTGTTTAGGGAGAACTGAAGAAGACCCGCCCTCCTCCTCTCTGTCCCTCCATTATCCTGGTTGGGAGCCTGAGGTGAAAGGCATAGTCTGATCTCCTCTCAAGAAGACGATTAATTATCCGTTCACAGCTTGCTCTCTGGGTCTCTCCTTACCATCAAGATATCTGTCCGTAACTCTTCCTTTGTTTTAAGTTCACTTGCTAATGTTCTTTGTGCCGGAGACTCCTCCCTGCTAAATGGTCAGCGCCTGAGGCTGTCAGCCCTTTCCCTGGAATAGCTGAAGCTTTCTTGAAACAACTGAAAGCTAGTAGCTTTACCCAGCATTATGAATCTCTTCAAAAGCTGAAAGGCAATAGCTCAGTTAGTTAACTACCATGGTGCTTCAATGGGATTTATTAAATAATAATATTTAATAGTATTTAATGGCATTGATGTTGAGAGCGGGAAATGCACTTTTTGAAACAGGTGCAGAGTAGTACCTACCTTTTTGCTTTTTCTCTTCTGTATTCTGCCGATGATTTCCTTTCCAGGCCAGCCTGGTTTTGCGTTTTCTGCGTCTCTGCTCTGATCTCTCTGAACAGCTCCTGCCCTACTTAAAACTGCACTCGAGGGGGTGGAGACTCCAGCGGGCAGCAGGGCGTGCTTTCCCCCACTCCCACCCCTCCGAGGATCTGGGGGGGATCTGGGACAGGGTGGCTTGTGTCCGGGGCATCAGGGAATGAGTCTGTGCGGGACAGGAGGAAAGCTTGCCTGCTGAAGTGAGTGAGGCATGCTGGATTTTACAGCCAGTTAATTTTGTTCTTTCTCTCTTCAGTCAGAGAGCAGATTCAGTCTTCAAAACAATTTTTCCCCGTTGAACACCTTAAGCTTCAGTGACAGTGAGAATCGTGTATACCCCCTGTGACGAACTGTCCCATCATGCTTCTGGGAATGTGAGGGGGCACTGTCACGAGCGAATTTACAGGAGTGTTATTTCGAACATGACCAGAGGTCTGCAATCCGTAGACTTAGTCCTAGTACTGAGAAACTCCTGTTTCAAGCAAGAGGATAGTGTGCTGTGCTCTGCATGGCATCCATTGAGAATCTTTGGCAGAGAGACCCTGACCTGCATGTGGAGCAAAGCATGCCATGAACAGTGCCACTGGGAGAAGAAATGGTCAGAGGAGCTCTCAAGTTACATGGGGACAATGAGCAAAACTTCCAAGGATCCTTAGACAGAAATAAGGAATAGCATGTTGAGGACCAAAGAGTTAAATGTTTGCTGATACTGTCCATCCTAGAAAATGAGGACCTACTCACCAGGGTGCGGTCACGAGGTACTAGGTTACCAAAGTGTGGCAGACAAATCTGAATGATCGGTTTTAGAGCTGACCTTAGGGCTGGGTTATGAAAACTGTTGGTGATGCAATTGTTACAGTAATGGATGTGTCCTAACTTTTAGGAACTGATTCACTAGGAATCAGGTTCCTGATACAATTTAGTATAAGCACATACATAAGAAATGGTGTGTGGCAGACCTCCATCTTCAGGAAGTAGCTGCATAGGGTCCTCAGTTGGGAAGCATGGCAACGGTTATTTTGCATATTGGCGAAGATGAAACACTGGTTACTCTGAATGTTTAGCTCTTCTCTGTATGGAAATCTATGTCAAGATTATCACACGTATTTCTCTGAGAGTCACAGTGCTGGTGGTAACATTACTGCCATAAATCTGATTTAAGGGCAGCTGCGTTTGACTGTTTCCAGAAGGGACTCCCAGTTGTTGAGAAAAAGATGATTGGACACTGCTGAGTGAGCAGGGGCTAATTTATATTATTTTTAAAGATAACAGCTCTTTGCTACTGGACTTCTAGATTAAAGATGCTAACAAAGTAATGGTCGTGGGGGAAGATTTCAGAAGTTGTTATTTCCTGGCTTTTCACACCTTAAGGACAACTACAGCTCTCTAGAGAATGTGGTGTGAGTGCCATTTGTAGTGCTTAACATATTTTAGGAAAGCCAGCAATAATAGTGTCTCCTCTCTCAAGCATCATCTACTGGCTTACCTCTAAGCTGATCCTGTCTTAGGATGGATTTTCGGCAGGACTGTTTAATGTCAGTGATGGAAGTATGTCATCATGACATCCTACAGCAGGCCCATATCCCCCTAACGGGACACCTCTGTGCCTGGTGGCCTCTGCAGGTTCAGCGCATGCGACTGGCCGTGCTGCAGGTCTAGCTGTGCACCCCTCTCCCTGTGCTGTTGTGTGTCTTTGCAGTGGCATTGAAGCGCTTAGCGTCAGCCAACCCAGGAGGAAGCGATATCTACACCCGATGCAGCGCACAGAGGAGTGTTCTGGCTTGGGTGGTGCGGTGGGGAACTGAGATAAATGGTACATTTCAGTACGTTTAGCAGATCTTAAAGAAGCAGTGGGAAGGAGACAGCAGCTCTGCTATTTCACGGAAAATAGCCCACGAGCTCTACTCTCCTTTTGCCCCGAGTCCCTGATTCCAGAAAGGACGGCGGCTGTGACGCCCGCGACGACGCTGCTCCTCGGCGGAGCGGGCTTAGCGAGAGGGCCGGGACCTCCCGCT
>NW_009214348.1:0-23687 GCF_000690835.1 Fulmarus glacialis
GCGGCCCGGTCGGGGAGAGGCTGCGCGGGTTATCCATGCAGCCAAAGGAAGAATATCCCATGACGAAGGCAGTTCCAAATACAAATCCAAAGGAAATAAGCCCAGCCACTTCCTAATCCCTCATCATGGCTTTCTACAGCACCACTCACCTGCAGAGCGTGTCCACCTTCTTCCACTCCTTTACGCTGTCAAAGTTTCCACCTCTGTGGGGTAGGAAGAACACCAGCATTTTCTCCACCTCTGCCTCAGGGACTGAAACAATGAGCATTTTCCACCCTTCCCTTAAAATAAACCCTTAGTTCCCCCCTTTTCATCGTCTCCAGATTTTATCCTGACTTGAGATTATCCCGGATGAGGGCCAGCCCTTTCCAGCGCACACCTCTGGTTTCCAGGCAGGAGACGAATGAGGCTTTGGGCCAGACCTCGTGCCATGGGCGACATCCACAGCACCAGCCCCGGGTTGCACCGCTCCTGCTGCTGCCCTCCCAGGTACCTCCGGGGTCTCTCCTCACCGGAGCAGACGGGAAGAGAGGAGGAATATCAATTTTCCTTCCAGCTCTTCTTTTACTGGCAAGGGTCTTTCAAGTGTCCCTCTGGTCACGGAGGGGACCCCACAGCACACAGCTCTATGTTCCCCCTTCGATGCTCAGACAAAACTCAGGCAGCTGCCTCGGCCATGCTGTCATGGACATCGGCACATGTTCAGCATTTAGGAATATGGTTAATGAATAGCACAAAGGAAATATCAAACTGTGTTTCCAAAATGGCAGCTGACTAGGTTTTCATCTGCATTTTCCACACGTTCTCCAAATAATCAGTAAAGGCTGCCTTTACTTAATGTGCATAGGTGCAGTTATTTGAATAACTGTCATTCACTGAATAATGTGCAAATATTTTTCTCCTTAAAACAAATGGACAGGTAATTGAGTTGCTATCATGCAAACATTTCAAATTCTTGAGAAACCACTACAAATGGTATTATACCATCTCTGGTATAACGTGTGATCCTTCCACAGTCATTAAAGCCTATTCTTACTTATTACAGATTTGGGATATGGCCATTGGCATGCTTTGGTTTGTTTTTTGTTAGCATGACTTTTAGCCAGAAAAAAAAGTGCTACTATCCTTCTGTAATTTAAAAAATTGCCAGGGCTCCTATCTGAAAAGGTATTGAAAATAGTTGTTCTTGCAGCCAACAGACCGGAAAGTTCTAGTCAATACAGATTTTTTTGACATCCATAAATACCTTATGAATTTATAAGTGATCTCACCAAGATTACAGGAATATGAGATATGATGTGATGCCACACAGTCATCTTGTATGCACATGATACACTAGGACAGTGAGGTTTGCCCTGGAGGCATTGTCACTGGCCCAGGCTGACCTCAGGTGGCCATGGCTGCTTCCTAGGAGCTGGCCAGGTATCACTTCTGACAGCTTCTCAATACCTTTCCGCATTATGGGAGACAAGGCTGGAGAAGGGAAAAACTCTTGATGAGATGCAGTGGTATGAGATAGTGGTATGCTATGAATACAATGTGTTTTGGAAATACAAAATGTCAGCTGTTTAGACAAGGTTACAGAAGTAACGACTACAGTTAAAAAAAAGTCATCTGTATTTCCATACATGTATAAAACGGTGCAGTTTAAATACAAATGAAGATCTGTTTGCTGATTGTGATTGTTCTATTATTTATGTTGAAGAGAAAGGTATCATTAACAATGTAGGAACAGATGCAGCCAGACCAAAATTGTGCATATTTATAATAAGATTAAAAAATATCAATTTACTCACAAATTAACATTACATAATAGAATGTGTTCACACCGTCTTGCAGGAGTTATGTTAAAATTCATCATATGCAGTAATACAAAATGGGTCAGTTACAGTAATCGACATAGTATTTATTGTCTACCTTGCTCTATATCCAGTCTTTTCTTGTAATTTTGCCCTGCTGGAGTGACTAGGGTGAAAGAGCAAAGCTGCCCCCCAGCAAAGAAAAAAGCTGTGTCACACTACAGAATTCATGCACAACGATGAAAACCATGCTTGCAACAGAAGATGGATTGCAGACCACTTAAGCACTGTGATAGAAAGCTGTATTTAGAAAGGAGAAAACGCTTCATACAGAAAAATACAGAAAAGGATGCAAATCCAGGTGTTTTGTGACTGATGCTACACAGAGTCATCTGGTGGCAGTGACAGAGATGAGAAAATTGCTTTGCAAAATGTAATTGAGGAAGCATATATTTATAGTGCCTTCGCTTTCGGGAGAAAGGAATAGATATTGAAAAAGGAGATACGGTTTGAAAGTTATGACAGAAAAGTCATCAATACACAAAGTGAAATTTCATCCATTTGACAAAATCACCAGCAGCATACCGATAAGATTTTTTTTTTTTTTTACAGCCGTGACTTGAGAACAGTCTGCAGCTATGTAAAAAGCTGCCACACAGATGAAGGGAATAATTTCCACAAGGTAGAAGTACGGAAAACTTTCTAACAATAAGGAGCAGAGAAAAAGATTGCCTGGGAAGAATGTGCAGCCTCCATAACAGGTGTTTTTAAGAAGTTAAAGAAATATCTGCCAGGAGCAGAAAGCCAGAGCTGGGGAAGAAGGATGGATGACAAGAGGTCCCTTCCAATCCTATGATTCTATTATCATTTTTACACTGAAAATGATTGATAATTTTAGTGAAAACAGCTATGTAATGATGAGTCTGATGTCCCCAATAACAAATGTGCAACCTTTACGTGCACCAGTCGGCGACTGAAGGTCATGGCTGGTCACTGCTGTTGAACAGTTTGTGTGACCATGACAAAGGAGAATTTGGATCACCGCCAAATACAAACGCATACCACATGGGCTGATTGCTCAGGTGTGCCAGATGGCTGCAAAGTTTGAACATACTTACCATCGCTTGCAGATGCTGGAACAACATCACTGGCTCTAAAGCCTTAATGGACATCTCTCACACTATTAATGAAATGCTACTTGAAACTCGAGACAGTGAAAAGCCAGGACAAGACGGCAACTGAGCCATTCAGTCACCAGCACGTCCCACTATGGCGATGGGAATCGCACCAGAAAGATGAAGAGACACCAAGTTTCACTTTTTAAAAGGAATACAAATTTGAATTATTTTTTCACCTCAATAAAAAACCGTGCAACTACTGCACAGCCAAATGCCATTATATTAATAGAAGCAAACACTGCTCTGCAGGAAAAGCTCCCATTATGATCAATGGGTCATTCTCCTAGTAAAAGTACAGGATCAGGTCTTACTCACAGCCATAGAAGAGAAAAATGTTACTTTAATCATGCTTTAGATACACAAAAAGCAACTCAAAGGGGTTTTCACCCAGATAGTTGACAGAAGTTTTCAATTTCTGCTCTAGTAGTGTAATACAAAAAACCCACAGTGATTCAGTGAAGCAGTATTTTTATTAAACAATTGTCTGGGCTCCTCATTTAGAGGAGCTGAAGACATGAGGCAACAAGTCACTTAACTTCACCCCACTGCATGGACAAGCTCCCTAGAGTTTCTGCATTTTCCAAATGCTGAACAGATTTAGCTCTCCATCTATTCTTCATGTAACAGATCACTCCTGGAAGAGGAGACCAACCTCTTCTGGACGGCGTAAATCAATAGTGCATCTGCCAGCCTGTAGAGAAATCCTTTTGGGGAGCAGCATTTTCCCTTGCCTGAGTTGAACTCAAGCTATCTCACAGAGTCTTACCAGGGTCAGATTAATTCTATATATAGCTCGTTCAGGGGAAACACAATATTTGTTTTGTCTGCTATGGGATAATGAACTGGGTGTTTTCTCAGCTGGCATTTCGCATCCTCCAGAGAAGGAGGAATTCCCATGAGCTGACAGCTACGCAGTTGTTGGGAGACAAAGCTGTCAAAGAGTGATTCTTTGAAAGGCAGCTTTGGCAGCATTGTTGCCATGACACATGGCACCAAGGAGCCTGGGCAACACGCAGAGGCGCAGGGCATTCCTCACATTTATAGTCTTCCCACATGTTTTGTTACAATAGGTTGCACTAGTACAACCAGGATCAAGTTTTGGATTCACTTGGCTGAGCAAACAGATCATTGGGGAGAGAGCTGCAGGACACTGACTATTTACCTCCTGTGCTATCTCCTCACCTTCAGCATGGCTTACATCCACTTCTGCCCTTCTTTCTCTGCAGGGGAAAAGTCACTTGTTGAATTTTAAAAAAAGCATGGGCGAGGTACCACAGGTTCAGATGTCCACGACTAAAAAATGAGATTAGTACTCTGTGGAAGTTTATGCTGAATTACAGTAGTCGACATCTCTCTTACAGAAAATAATAGAAAGACACCGTTTGTTCCCCTGATGGACATACTTCCCAGAAATATGCCAGAAATACTACGCCAGCCAGGAGAGAAAGAGGAGATAGGGCTAGGGTAAGTGCTTTGTAAATTGTTCATGTTGTGGCTGTCCTGGGAAAATTAGGCAATAAGAGTTTTACTGCTATCAGACAGCATTTTTAATAAAGTATGCTATTTTATCAGCTTGGCAAGAAAGCATCAGCTCTAGCAGTAGAAGCAGGGGGGGTGGCTCATGCCATTTGCACTTACACAGCTATTGTTCAATGGGTCTCATGGATCAAAAACCAGCTGCTGTGAGATGCTGCTGGTGCCCCCGGGCACAAAAAGGCTGCCTGAGGGAAGTGGGGGATAAAGTCTTTGGTAAATCATGGCTGCTAAACTGGGGTGCACTGATACAAGAGGAATAATGCACATGCTGTTTTTTTTCTCCCCTGCAAGTCTTCCACCAAAACTATACCTTTATTCCCTAAAAAAGCAAAAACTTAAAAATGCTGATTGATGCAGGTTAATATTTTCTAAAGGACCCAAGCCCTTTGCAATGTAACTTGAGTTGCTTTTTAATGTTTATCCCAAGTCTCCGTTTCCCTTTTCTATGGAGCCAGCTGACCAGTTGGCAGCACCCCGCAGGTGTGGCAGGCTGTCCTTCCCTTTCATTGCCTGAAAAGCCCTTGCAAGCTCAGCAGTAAGATGCAATGACATTTGTCTGTAGCATTTCTTTGCTTTTCTTAGTTTGCATTTTCCATTCCTTCCAGGAGCCAGCTGCCTGAGAATGAATTCCCATCCCCAAGGCATCTTGTGCCTTGGTTTGTAAATGCTTGGTGCATTTTTGGTGTTGACTTGGTCAATAACTTGCAAATGCAACTATGAAACTGTATATTTACGTGAAACTTGTTAAAGTGGAATTAACTTTTGTATCCACAAGAAAGAGAATATGGAGAGAGAGAGAGAGATACACACATCTATATATGTGTATGTATGCACACGAGTGAACAACTTTGTGGTTTCCCTTGTGTGCCTGCAAAGGGCAAGCAGTTCTTTTGCCAGCTTCCTTGGCACTAAATTAGTGCTAGAGACAAACAGACAGATTAATACATCACAAATCAAGCTAAGAATGTGAAAGATTTCCAATAGGCTATTTTACTGAGTTTATTTACATGCTGTTCTAAGTGTCAGAGTTAAGAAGCTATAAAACATGAAAAGATACATGGATTAGCTTCAGTATTAAAGTATCCAGGCTGGTGGCCGTAACTCTTGCTGTAATTCGTCACAGAATAGATGTGAAATGATCTTTTCTTCCTCAAAGGGAAATGTTCGATAGCTGTTTGCCCCTCCATAGGGGAACAACGGTTAGGTGCTTCTGTAGGAAGCAGGTAGTAAGGAGGGAGTGACGCTGGTTGGAAGGCTTGAGGAGGCAGCGGGTGATCGGTTTGTTCCATTTGAACTTGTGCTGTTCCTTATCACTTAACCAAGAGTTAGATGCCTCTAACTCACCAGCTGAAAAAGAATGGAGAAACGGAGCAGTTAAGGTGCAGTTCAGAAAGGGACAGAAAGACAAATAGTACACACAGTACAATTGTGTGTACTCCCCACAATTTCCCTGACAAGTAGTGCCACTGCACACGACAGGGGCTGGAGGCAGCACAGGGGGCACTGCCTTCAGCAGGTAAACCAGCAGGACAGGAGGCACCCTTGATACCACCTAACATTTGATTCTGAGGGAATGCTGAGCTAAAGCATCTATGGGACTTCAAGGTCTGTTTTCTGAATGTCAGTAAGATCACAGCTTATCTCTGTGTATTCGGTGTTAAGATCATGTACCCTTGTAGTAAAAAAGCTTTTCCTAATGTCCAATGTGACCCTCTCAAGGCACAACTTCTGCCTGATTTATCCTCTGCATCTATGGAGAAGAATGTCTCCGTTGTGTTTGTAGCTGCCTTTCAAGTACCCATAGGTTGCTATTAGTTCCCTCTTAAACTTCTCTTTTCCAAACTAAACAAGCCTAGCTCCCTAAATCTCTCCTTCCATGCCATGTGCTTCAGACCCCTAATTACCTTGGTAGTCCTCTGCAGGGCAATCTCCAGTTTCTCAATCTCTCTCTTGACCAGGGAGCCCCAGACTGGACACAGTATTCCAGATATGGGCTCACCAATATAAAGTAGAGGGGGATAATAATTTCTCCCAGTTTGCTGGCCGTGATCCTCCTAGTGCAGCCCAGTATACTGTTTGCATAGTTGCAGACTGTGAACCTGGAGCTTACAGTTGCAGACTGTGATCCTGGGAGCCCCCAGTAACCCTCAGAACCTGGTTGGTTTGTTCCTATTTTGTACAGATCCACCCACTTGCAAATCTCTGCAGTTCTCCTTGTTGACCTTCATGAAGTTGGTTCTAGCCCAGTGCTCAGGTTTCACAGGGTTCGTCTGAATGCTCCCACGGATTGGCACAACTCAAAAAGAAGATTTGCACCTCAGCATATTCCAAACACAAAGAGCAAAAAAGCAGATCGAACTGAATTACTGTTGTTAAAAACAACAGCAACCTTCTATGTATTATACAACCCCTCCTATCCTTTTGCTTGATTAGCAGGATTTCTACCAAAAATCAGCTCGTCCCATTTAGTTCTATGGAAACCACACGTCTGTATTCATATTCATAGGGAACTATGCCTAGTTACACCAGTAAAAGATCTCATTCACCTTTTCTTGTGTTGTCTTGAAACTGATAGTTACAATTTTTTTTCCCGAAATCCTGAGGACTTGTGATGACCTGTAAATTACTATTTGCTGTGTGCTGCAGATACTCTGCACTGATGCTCACACTTCTGTCTGATCTGTTGATATTTCAAAATCCTTCTACATTTGATAGCAACTTAATATTTTGCGGAAATCCAACCGCTTTAATCTTAGGTAGACATACAAACACTGCCGGCCACATTATTTGAAAGGAATGAATGTTGTCTTAATAAACTGCTAGGAGAAGTCAGTTCACATAGTGAATATGCTTGCCAATAGCTTTGCTGACCACATAAATTCAGTTCTGTTTGAAATGTGTTTGTGAAATCAAGTGGAGAGGACCAGTTATGCCTTTCACAACATAACTGCACAGACAAAATCAGCACTGAAAGCAGATAGCTCTCATATTGATTTCTCTGAAAGCAGTAACAGAAAAGTGTATTTCATGCATTTTGGCAGTTCTACTCCTTACTGCTATAAATACATATAGACTAGTGCCTCAAAATGCTCATATTCTTATTCCATTCAGGATCAGAGATGAAATACCATATGGTAATGAGCACAGTAAGTGGGGATGCAAGAAATTTTATTGTGCATCTAGATAAAATATAATTATTTAATGATTATGGTCATAGTTTTACAGGATAGATAGATCTAAAATATAATTATCTGCTCACTTTAACACATGTGTTAATGGCAGGAATGGAACTTATTTATTCTTTTCAATTAAAAGTAATTTAAAACAACTTTTTAAGAGCAGAGGGAAAAGCATTCTTTTATTTGTTTTTCACAAGAGAAAGACATATTTTTGAAGATAACAAATGGTTTCAGGCACTTCCACTTATGGGTAGTCTTCTTTGAAGACCTGAAAGTCAAAGGCTTGGGGAAGCACCTTGGAAAAAGCAACATCTGAAGTATCCTAAGTAGGGCACACCACACCATGAGTCATTTCTCAAAAGCTCTCCAGAAAGTGAAGATGACAAGACAGTGTCATGTGGGAAGTATTTTGTTACGAACAGTAGAACTGCTCTGTGTATAAAATGAGACTATAATCCAACACTGAATAACAAAGGGGATATATCAAAGGGGATATAACTGTTGTATTTTAACAGCTGTCTCAGGTACCAGATGACTTTTGCTGCCTATATTGTCATCTCCTGATTAGAAAGGGAGATATATACATACACACACAGAAGTAACGCAGCAGTGACATCATGATTTAAAAATACTCTAATAGCACAAGATGGAATTCAAGATCTAACCAACCAACAGAAAATGCATCATTTTCCTATTTTATCTTTGGCAAGTATGAATCTACAACTTGCCTTTTTTATTTCTACTATCTTGTCCACATATAAGGTTTGCTTTCCACTACAGGTTATTTTAATAACCTGTTATTAAAGTCAATGGGTAATAAATCACTGTTTCCAAGAGGGCCTGTTTGAATTTGGAATTTTTTTTTTCCTACTGCATCAAGTTAAATCTTTCTTAAACAAAGACAAACAAAAAAATCGAGATATGACTAGTCACTGACCATATTAATCCATGTTAGGCATTTCTTTCCTGGTAAGTCAGAAAAAGCCACTTTTAAAATATAAAACTTATTAAACAATATGCCTTTTAGACGATTACTTTTTAGACATTAGTCAAGTACTGCTTTCATTTTAATTTATAAGTCATCACTCAACTTTACCACACTTACTCAATATTTAGATATCTGGAGGCTGATTCCGCCTTATCATTGATGTCAGTGCAGAGTCATTCCAGTAAAGTCACTCCAGATCAAAACATGAGCAAAAGGAAAACCAGCCCTGTATGCATTTATGTTTCTTCCCATTTGGTGTATGAATAATTTTGCTAGAAATGGGTACATCTAACAATTTTTACTATTGACCATGATAATTTTTACTGTAGAGTGTCCAATGCCCCTGGGGCACTATATGATGGAATTTCCTACATGAATAAGTTGCATCTGCTGAATATTATCATTTGACTAATTATCCATTCCTCAACAGAAAGGAACTCAGTATTCTAACCTTTATTTTTTTAATTTCAGAAAACCATACACACATGTCTACCCTGCACAAGCACACCGATCTCCATTACATGCACAATGTTAGATTGATTAGTTGTATAAAAATCTGTTTGTGCCTAATGATGCTATTTGGATATTGTAAGTTGCAGCAAGTCTGTTTTTTTGATAGCTTTGCAAAGGTAATTCTACCTCCTCTTTCTCTCTTCTCAACCTTTTCCCCCAAAATACCACTTAATTTTTTTTTCTAATTAAATTGCTACACTTCGTAGCATATGAGTTTTCTCATTGTGTGTTTGTTTCAAGATCATGACCTGCACCAGCTTTGTGCCCCTGGAACAATGAAACTGTCAACAACAGGGCAAAAATGTGGCATTTAGCCTATGAAATTTGGAAGCTGCCCCCAAAAGAGATCATGTTGACTATGGACATGTGTGTCTTCAAAGTTAAATGCAAAATCCTCTACTCAGTAACACCACATTCATAAACAAACATGCATCACATAAAATAAACATTGCCTTGCTCCTGTTGAGCAGAGAGAGAAGAAGGCTCCTTCTGTGCCCATTTTATTTTTGGGAGGCAACTGGACACTACCGCAAAGAGACGCTTTGTATAAGGACCTAGAGATGTGGAGATTTTCCAAAACTAACAGCACATTGTACACTGACAGTGTGGTAAGTAAGGCAGTTTTTACCATTAACACCTTGAAATTCTAGCCACATATTCAACTGAACCTCCACCTGAAATCTGCCGATGAAAGCAGCTTTAGCTTGCACACAGCGGTGACAGGGAATGAAGATACACATCAGGCTGATGAGCACTAAGAAGTAAATTGTTTGCCCAGATGGAAATCAATAGCTCTCTTCACTCTCTTCATTCTTTGGCAAGATCAGGAGCTTTGGATGGCAATTAAAGCTTACCCAGCTGCCAAGCGTCCTAATTACACACACAAGAAATCCCACATTTCTCCTACCTTGCGCCACATTCATTAAGCTCATTATAGTCAAGCCTGCTGCTGTTGCTAGCACTAACATCTTTTTTACAAAAAACCCCACAAAATCCTTGCTTGCACCTGGCTCCACCAGTGAGCGATCCTCCCAAAGCCTGATGGATGGTCCGCAATGGCCACCAGCCCCTGTGCCATACAGGGATTTTCACAAGACCCTTCCGAGCAGTGTCTTCCCTCTTCTACTCAATTTCAGTGTTTTTCACCTTCCACTTAATTTTGCAGCCCACCTTCCCATGCCCAGGGCTTTTTCCATTAAGAATTGCCCTCCTGCCTACTTTTTTATCGATGACTTTATTTGTGCTGAATTTCCCCGCATCCTGTCTAGCCGTCACTCTCGCCGCTCAGGCTCTGCATTGCTGGCCGTGTTTGGAGCAGCATTTACAGACAGTGAGAAGCAGCACGGGCCGTGGCTGAGATGCAATGCTAACTAACTGCATGTGGGGTCGTGTATGCAGACCACCCACTGGTGCCGCCTCTGAATGCTCGCCGGCATGAGAAGGTAACCTGTTTTCTAGGCAGGCACATCATTAGCTGCGTACACCACTGAGAGCATTCAAAACGGAGCGGAGAGCGGTTTCATTTTGACATCCATGGACTTGTCTGATTCTCCTGGAAATGAAGCCCTATCTTTTACGTATTTTGTCATTACACTGGTCATCCATCCTTTGTGAATGGAGGCAGGTCCTGGATTTTATGAGGAAAGAGCAAATTTCACTTCCCTTGTAAGGAACAATATAGCAAAAATTTCTCATAGAAATTTATAAACTCTTCAATTTTCCTGGCACATTTTTGGTGCTGTATAAATAAAAGTAACTAATGGACAGCTGAGCTTGAGCAGTGCAAACAGTTTCCAGGAACTCCTCCTAATTGTCCTTGATGAAAATATGTGTTTTTTCAGAAGCCTTCAATAATTCAGGTCTGAATCTAATGCGATTAGTGAAGCTGTGCAAAGCATACTGAAGAAAAAAGCCACTAAAAGCTCAGGCCTCTCATTTTATCATCATGATTATCACTTTATTATGAATTAAAGTGGGAAAACCCATTAAGTACCCGTGGATCCAAGAGCAAGGGCTCTAAAAATCTCTAAAAAGACAAAGGTAAAATAGCATCCCACTTAGCCCGACAGCTCAAGACCACAATGCCCAAGACATTGTGCTGTATAAATCACCTGGTGTTTGCACAAAATGGTTAGATTATCTTAATTAAGCCACAAGATTAGCTGAGCAGGGTTCAACTGTATTCACCAAAGAACAAATAAGCTATGGGATACATCAAGAGAGAAAAGAAAGGATAAGAGGGAATCTGTCATTCCCCTTGAGCCATCCGTAACCTTCCAATTTACATGTGAACTTCTAAGGAGGAGGAAGGTTAAAAAGAGTATTATGAACATTAAAGAGTATTAACTTGTCTTACGCTTTTTTTTTGGTCCCCTTAATAGCACTTTGATTCTCATTTATCCTCAGCCTCTGCTGTACTGCTCTGGAAGGGCAGAAAGGCCTTAAAGGCAGGTATAAATGAATTTACACTGCCAGAGAAGCACAAGGACTCCTTAGAGCTAATAAGAATGATCTCCATTATCAGAGAAAGAAAAAATATTGAACAGCCAGTACTATTGTTGACACAAGAAATAGTTAAAAATTTCACTTCATCTCGATTCATTATAGTTCACCAATAAATGCCATATTCATTCTCTTTTAATACAAATAATTCATATGCACATAAACTGTTGCAAATAAAGCCTGATGGGAATTCTCCTTGAAGGAGAAAAAGACCATCTGTCCTTCATCAGCGAGGCACAAAAGGGATGCCTTGCTATTTTGTAAAAGCTGCCAGTCAATTCTAGGTGTGGGATCATCTATCACAACAGGCAACGTGCCATCTCCCATACTGGTGAAGTGCTGTGTAATTTGCAGCGCTGCGAACATGGTTTGTAATTATATTTGATAGGGCCACAGGACGTAAATTACATAGTTTTTGTGTTGAGCTGCTACCGCAAATTCTTGCCTGGCATTAGCTCCTAGGGGTTTTCAGTAGGGATAAGGAGGAAGAAGGGAAAAAGACATGTTCTGAATTAAGAGACTTCATTTAAAAAAAAAAAGAGTTTTAGGAAAAAAATGAGTAATATCTATGTGGGAATGTTTGATTATTATTATTCTTGTTTTATCGTCAGTTCAGTTGGACTACATCCCAATAGGACTAGCAAGAGAAGAAAAAAGACATTAATTATTAAATTAATTTTTTTTCTTTTTTTAAAGGCCAGGGCTGGCAGTATCTGTCTAGGTACGTCACAGCAAGACCAGTTTTCTTCTCCTCTTTAAAGTGATTTGTAAGCACAGCTTTCAGGCAGTATTCTGGTCTGGAAACCAGCTCCATAAAACTGATAGCTTATAACCTGTTATGTACCTGTTGGATGCAATACTTGGTCAGACTTGCTGACTATCGTGACAGATACTCTCCAGGACACAAAGCAAGAAGGCCGCTCTTGCAGAGACTTTAATGATGGAATTTGAAAGAGGCAGATCATAATCGTAGCACAGGAGTACATACTCTGTGATTCCCCGAGGTTTACTGTCATTAAGGAACGGGAAGCTAAAACGGTAGCGTGGCAAAGCCATCCTCGAACGCTGACCCAGGAAAACGCTGGATGATTGAAGATTAGCAACTATTTAATCCATTTTGGCCTGGAAAGAATTTAAGAAGAATGAGAAGCTTGAATCAAAACTTGAGTAAGCCTGAAGCTATCCTGATATGTTTGTGAACTAAATTCCCTCCCGACACTTTTCTATTATTTCGGTTCTTGGATCATCATTCTTTGCATGCTGGGACCAACAATGCCTTTTATTGTAGCCTGCCCCATTTTCCTCTTGCACACAAAGGAAAAGCTCCCTTGGTGAATGCCAGAGGCAAATACTGCTTTCTCAAAAAGTTACATGGGAGAAGTATGCTTCGACTTTTGTTTGCATACTGTAATCTTCAGCCTCACTGAGAGCAGGCTGAGTCATTCATAAATACGGCCTTTGGACTTTAAAGGTCAGCTATGCTTTTCATAATAAAAACCTGTTAACACAGAATCATCCTGGCAAACCCAAACATCAGTTTTAAGCAATGTGTCACAAATGACCCACCATGATAAACACTCCACACATAAACTGCTACTCTGCAGTCTACAACAAGCAGTACCAAAACAGGAAAAAGTGATGGAGATAAGAAAGTCTTGGAAAGGTCTAGGAAAATCTGTGATATTTTTCACATACCATAGCTCAGTGAAGGAATTTACAGAAGTGCCTGACACAGCTGAATATGAGAATATGTAGACTTCTGAAACAGGAGGCCAGCTTAGAAAAGAAGCAGCGACACGCAAAGGATCAGCTCATGAATGAGAAGCCTTGCAGTGAAGCGACAAGGGCCAGTTGTAAATAAGAATAACATAGAAAAGAAGCACAAGCTATTTTCCAAACATAATGAAAAATCCAAACTCTTCCAGGGGCTTAAGGGTATTTAAATGTAAATGAGCTTCCTTCACCCAACCCAGAATCAAGAGCTGCTTAGAAATTGTTGCATTATTTTCTGTTGAGTAATCATAACTTTTGAGCATCCAGCGTACTCTGACAAAGAGCTGTGAGCATGGTGTCTGGGTGTGCATGGGATTGTTTCCTATTAAATAGAGTGGATGTCTATTCCAAATAATGTACCACCTTCACAGCTGGGTTTTGCATGCATCCGTTTAGATGAGACCAATTCCCATGTGCCTGAATCCCAGCACTCACTGTAAACTTATTATTTTTATGAAAATAAGTTAGAAATATGCAAAAAGAGTGGCATGGGGTTGCTTCCGTATGAGAGCCATAATATATTTTAAAATTTGTGACTGGATTTGGAGCTGATGAAAGGTTACAGGTTGACAGACAGAAACCAAAGTCCACTAAGCTCACGCGAGCGGTAGCGGGAAGCAGCTGTCCCCAGCCCCTCACACCGTGCTCTGGCCGCAGCAGCAGCAGCTGCCCACATCCCTAATGGCCTCGTCCCTCCCCGGCCAGCACCAGCAAGGATGCAGCTCAGTGCCAATTGTCACGGAGATGTCTGTGTCCTGGAGGGTTTCCAGGAGATGGCAGGAGTGAGAGCAGGTAGGCAATGCTGAGCTGTGCAGAGCACTCATGTACGATGGACTGAATCCTCACATTTCTCCTAACCCTCTTCCTCCTGCCCCATTCGTGCCAGCGGTGTCACCACCTCTCCTTCCACTCAAGCACTTGGAGTCAGATAACTTTCGACTCCTCCATTCCTTACCCCTTCTGTCCTCCCAAAATGTGTCTAGGCTTCGATATTTATTTCTCCACAACTCGAGTGAGAAGTCCAGGCTGACCTGCTCACGACTGCAGTGCAGCATCCCTTCTGCCAGGCCGGCACTCGGCCACCCCACTCCGCTGGCTTATAATGTTGCTTTTGAAGTCGCCCGACTCTGGGATCCCTCAAAACCGTAGCTCCCCGTGCTCCTTCATCAGGTTTGGGCTTCTCAGAGCAAGCCCAAAGCTGGTGGGAGCTGCCCTAGGTCCCTCTGGCTTCAGTATTAATGTTTTTACCATCTGCAGATCTACTCCTTGCTCCTGCTTTGAAAATCCAGCCCTGGTCTCATCAGACTCTAATACCATCTCTTATATACACATCCCTGGTGCTCCTTTCAGGCTCACACAGACTGTTTTCTTCTCTTTCTTCTGCACCACCTCTCCATAAGGAAATGTTTTGCTAATTCTGCTCAGCTTGCCACATCTTTTCTTTTAAATCCCTCCTCAAACTCATTCTCGCCAGCCTGCTCACAATGCAAAGTAACGCCCAGTTATTTGCATTAGCTTCTCAAGAAGTTATGTCACATTGCGATATAACTTAACCCTTCTCCCAGGCGCTTGCAGGAGGGCTGCTGAAGGAGCTGGCTGGGGGGACGGGATGGGTCCCCACACGCATGGTAAGGCTGAGGAGGAACAAAACATTTCCCCCAGCTGCACTGCTCGGATGGTGGCCATCACAATCCCCATCCAGAGCTGGTGACCCCAAAACTTCTGTCTGTGGCTCTGGCCCCCACTCTCCATCCCCAGTTCTGTTGGAAACACTCAGCTCTTGGTCTTGCTTAAATTTGGATTGTTAAGCTCTCTGGGCAGGAAACTTGTGCCATCTCCAATAAAAGAATTTTCCTTAAAGCACCTAGCAAATTTCTGGCCACTGCCAATTTATCAAAGGGAAGGCCATTTCTATTTCCAAATAGTATGAAAATGAATGGATTTGGCAATATTTGTTTCCAGTATTTGATAAATGTTTACTCGTGCTGATTAGGAATAACACTATTCCCATGCCCAGTTAATTCTGCAGAGCGTGATTAGCAGTATGTATCATTTCAGCTGACTGACTCTTGGACCAAATAAAAAAGCCAAAGCTGGAAGCCTTCAAGTGAGCATGTGAAGATGGAAAATGAAATAAGAAATCATATACATTTTAAAATATTTGTGCTACTGGATTTCTATTGCAGGTATCTAAATACTGAAATGCCTCACACCATACTGCTACGCTGTTTCTACATCTGAAAAGGCACAAGAGCTATTGTCACTGTTTCTACTTGTTAAAGCTTGCTCTTGTAACCTCTGCAGGTTATAAAAAGGCCTATCCATAGTGAAATATGTATTTAATTTGTATTTAAAATCGTATTTGGAAACTAGACCCAGACTTGTTTCATACAGAAGAGTACAAAGGCTTACAGCTGACATTTGCCTACGCTTCAAATTGTACTCCAATGAGCTAAGGTATTATTTTAACTTGCTTATATAGATTTCTGTTGGTAAGTGGCTGTAATGTGTTATTTTATTTGCAGTTAATGTCTTGAAAAACAGAAGGTATCAAAGATGATAGCCTGTTTTCTCCTCTGGTATCGGAGCAGCAGTGAGGAGATGTGCCAGTAATGCCTGAATGCATTTACGAGACAAACTGTCATGAAGATGGAAAATGGGGGAAGAAGTACCAGCGGTAGGAAAGCGAGCGAGGCAGTGCGGGAAGAGCGCTCAGCATCCACGCTAGCCACACTGTCGAGTAGCTCTGGCTAGAGTGCTGTAAGATTTGTATTGCCTCAGTAATGAAGAACAAGACAGGCATCCCAACCAGAAAAAAATGAGCTGAAAATGGATAACAACAACTGGATACAAATAAAATTTATAAAAGCATGCTGTAAAGCCGAACAGAGAGGTACTGATACCATTTAAAGACCCAGTCTAGGCAATCTGACCCAGACTAGAAGCTCTTCTGAAAGCATAGATGTGTCTGTACTTTAACACACCAAAGAAAAACTCGGATTTAGGGGATCACCTAAGTGCATATGCTTGTATCTTCAAGCAGTTTTTTTCACTTGCAAAGCAAGGGTGAGAGCCCAAGGATATGTCGTTCCCCACAGAGAAAAACTGAGCTCAGGGAGAGCAGATCACCTTTCTGCCTCGAGCCTACACAGCCCGGTGCTTGTGAACCAAGGGAGACTTCCCTAGGAAGAACTGAGAAGGAAGGTGAGGATAAAGTAACAGGCTGAAGAAAAACTGCGGGGACAGAGTGGGTATGTTTCGGATGCCAGTAGGAGAAGTGGGTTAGGGATGGGCACCTTCTCAAGCATTAATATCTCTGCAAGAATCTGACCTGAAACGCAGAGTTCAGCATTGCACTAATGTGTTTTCTGTGTGTCTGGGTTTAGGGAAGAAAGAAGTAAAATCCATTTCTGCAATAGAGCCAGGGTCTTTAGCTGGGACAGCCTTCCCACCCCTCCTGCCCGGTGCCCAGGCAGTCACCTCACAGCTCAGCACATGCAGGTACAGGATGAAACTTGTTTTTAAAAGTCAGATGTCAAAAGGACACCTTTTTTTTTTTCCCCCCAAATGGAAAACTCCTTGTGCTGGAATCAAATAATTGAAAAGTTGCTGAAACAAGAGAGTAACAGTTAATCCTGCCCAAGGGTAGATCTAAATTCTCCCTGGAAAGGCTACTACATGTGGGATTATATATAGTGGTTAACCAAATATTCAAGGGACATTAGTAATTACCATAACATCCCACCACTTACTCTGTCAAATGCACAATTTATGCAACAAGCCCACAACTTCAAAAGGAATTTGTTTATTTTAAAAATAGTTGGAAATACATTTCCAACCCACAGTTTTTTCCCCAATACCTTCCTGTCCCCACCTCAAAAAATGCCTGAAAGGCTTCTAGGTGTTTTGTGCAAACACCTTTCCCAGTGAATTTTCCCTCAGTGCCGTTTGTTTCTAATGCATGGTGTGCCAGGGCACACAGCTCCTTCATTTCCCCGCTCTCCTGGCAGAGATGCGCGCCGGCCGCCAGCGTGAGATGGCTGCTCTTGACGCCAAGCCCCCAGGTCCAGAGCCCTCCTGCCGCCCCATGCACCCACCTCGGGGGATCCCCCGTCAGCTTTCACACTCATCAGAGCATGGAAGAGGGTCACAAAGAAGGTGGCTGCACAGAGATCAACCTTTACCCTGCAATTTCTTAAAATCTAGGATTTATAAAAAATACACCAGGGAGTTGTAGATGGGTGTCAGAGGCCAACAGTTCCCACCACTCTGCAGCACCAGCACCCCGGGCACCCGAGCTGCGCCATGATGCGGGGGAGTTCACGCTCCTCTGAGCTGCTCTGCTCCGGACTCGAAACGGGCAGCCCCTGCCCACGGGGAGAGCCAGCTCTTCCCCCTGGAGCCAGCAGCTGTCAATGGGAAACCTCCCAGCCATTACCGTTCCAGGCTGCGCTGAGTCAGGACCCTAAAATAAGAGCAGCCTGGTTCCAGCCCCTGTGCTCTTTGATCTCCTGGCCCTAACGCTGCGCTGACCCACGGCTGCTGGGGAGCACTTTGCCAGCAGGCCGGTGGCCTGCCTAGACTTGTTGTAACCTGTAGCCCCATCATTTCAGTGATGTGTCAGTTGAAAGCTTACTCTTTAAATCTGAGATGTTTTAGTAACTTACTTCTTTCTTACCTACACTCGGGGAGCACCAAATGCTTTCAGGGACAGGGGATCAGGATGTGCCCCTAATAATGCCATGTTTTTATAGCAGTACTTCAGTTTCTGATGGGATTTATTTAAGACTGTGGAATATTTATAGTTAAATGGAGCTGAGCAATGGAATAAAAATAGACTCTGTAAGGCTTATGCTATGAACTGATAGTATGCTATGAACTGAACAGTACCGGTAACCAAGAAAGAAGTAGTGCTTAGTAAGATAATTTTGCCTGATCAGTCTAGCTTAATAAACATGTTGAGCTGAACTTAACTGGTCTTCTGAGCTTGGGCTCACTGCCTTCACCTGGACTTTGAATGCGGTTCACAATCCCCGCCTTTCCCCAGCGCAGGCACGGAGCTAGCTGCTCCTCGCAGCGTGGCACGCGGGCAGGAGAGGACCTCGGCAGCACCGGAGGCAGCTCCTATGCCCGGGCGCAGCCTGCGTCCGTCCCCCTGCCCGGTCCCTGGGCCCGCCGACACCTCCAGAGCTCTCCTGGCCACCCACTTCCACCCCGCTTTCCGCTTAGTTTTGCCTCCGACCTCGATGGTTTTGCAGCTGAGCCTGCGTTGGCAGAGGCTCATTACTAAGCCTTACAATGTTATTTTAAAAAAACAATCTTGCAAAGATATGGGAACTGAAAGCCCCACTTTGTTCATATTTGTCTTCCCTGGGCTGTGCACATGCCAAAGGGCTATCATCTTGCTTCCCGGCTGAAATAGAAATTCAGTAATGCATACTTGGGGAGTTCTGTCACTGCAGTAATCATTTAATAGTGACAAATAAGCCAGGGAATAAAACAAACAGATGGAAAATGGTCATCCCCATCCATGGACACCTGCTCTGGGATGCAGATCTGTAATGATCTATATACACTTCAGAGACAAAATTACTTCACCACATGTTGGAGAGTATCTGTTCAGATCTGGGAATGAGTTACAGGAAAGACATAATGGGCACCAAAAATGGCATCAAATCAACAGTCTAAAAAGTACCTAGTTGTAGTTTTGAAAATAACAGATTATCTCATTCACAAAAAAGCTCTTGAATTGGGAAACAAAACAAGGGTAAAAATATCCCTTAAAGAAAACCAATACAAGCCCCACCACTATTCATCCCCAGAACGAGTCACCGACACCATAAGCTTCCAGGGCTTTTTCAAATGTGGGTTACCGAACCTGATTTTGTTCAAAAGAGGCATTCCTCTGACTAGGAGCAAGGTGGAGCCTTCCATGCATTTCATTTCGAGGCTCAGGCCGTAAGGCATTTAAGCAGAAGAATTTTAAAGATTTTCAAGGCTTCTGAAGCCCATATTGAATTTGGAAAACCTACACGCTCAAAAGGCAAGGCCAACCTGATTGTATGTCTAAACAAGATTTTAGGAGCATAATAATACTGGCATGCATCCCAGACTGAGTACGGTTTACAGTAAAAAAGAAGAACCTTTGCAAGAAGACCTTGTATCTGTTCCCTCAGCAAAATTAGCTTTGTTTATTAGATTTTTTTTCAAGAAGTAGAGAAATGATGCAAAGAAAACATGCCTCTATTCAACAGTACCCTCCCAGCAAAAGTTTCCAGTCTCCATCCTTTTGCCAGAATGTATTTTCATTCCTGCATTTTGAAAGTATCTCAAAACAAAGATAGCCAGAGCACTCGTACGTATTATTGATTGTGGCCTCATACTATGAAGTCACTATCTGGTAAAATTTCAGCTGTTTCAGTACATAAGTATTTTAAGACTGGGACTGCTGGTCTTCAATTGTATGAAGGCCAGATTTAGGTTTCCACAAACTGAGTAGAAAGAATTCTCTTTCACCGCTCTACCCCTCCCCTCTTGGGTTGAAGGGGAAGCAGAGTAGGTCCTAAATATACATTCATTCATTACCTTGCCTTTCTGAGTGCATATGTTAAAACAGCTCACTAGCTTCCCCCCTCAGAAAAAAAACCGAACTAGATGACATAATGTGACAACTTACTAAGACGTCAGTACTTCTGCACGAACAGAATAGATCTTATTGCAGCTCTGGACTTTGAACTGAATCCTTGATGTCCAAAACTGTGTTTGGAAAACTTAATAACGGGAAGGAAACAAAAGCAGGTGTAAACATGGAAAGAAAATTGAAAGCAAACGGGCTGAATTTTGGTTGCAATCAGCCTTACTGCATGCTTTAACATCAGCTATAAACCATCATTCTGAAAATAACTTTCCTGGCAAAAAAAACATGTCCACAGGAGGAACAGAAGAATGTTATATAAAGGGAATCAGGGTCAAAAAAGAAGGTCCAGGAACAGTGATCTATTCACAAACTCTGAATTACTTCACCTCTTTCATGGAAAAGTACAGGGCAAGCGTAGGCTTTCTCGCTTCATGTGGTTACAACTATAAATACATCTTCTGCTGACCTGCAGGTATTGACTGATGCCAGGCAGATTAAAGGGGAATTCCTGCCAGCCTTTTGCTCCTTTTTTTGATAACAGGTACACGTCCCCGGCCCTTAGCCATAGCATGGTTCAGAAATGACTTTGGGACTCTTACCAGTGACGGTGGCTATTTTTAAAATTCACTTGTCTAGATCTGTGTGATTTTCCCCATTAGATAATTGCTATTTTAAGATTAACTTGTCAGCCAACATGAGCCAGAAAGATGAGATCCAAACTTTGCACTGTTTGTATCACCATCTTGAGTCAGTAATCGGTAATGCTGTAAAACAAGCCATTTTAGGCATCTGAGGCACGTAAGCAACCTTTGGCCAAACCAGCACCACAAGTAGGCTACCTGGCCCGAACAGAAAAGCATTCAAGGTGTTTCAGATGCTGCCCACTGCTATTTGGCAGGGAAAACTAATTAACCTTGTAGCAAGATGCAGACAATATTGCTTCTAACCCACTCTCTCAGCCGCAGGGTCACCGCGAGCTTGGCAGCATACCGCTTGACTTAACCTTTGCTTGCAAAGAGCATCCCAACAGACGAACGTCCCTGCTGCTGCTGGCCATTACTCGAGCTTTGAGCAATGCAGATTGTGAAAGAGTTCGGCTGCATGGGAAATAATTTGTTATTTTTCTTCCTGCACAGAAAGGAATGGATTCAGCATGTGCCAGACTTGCCTCCTTTTTTTTTTTTTTGACAACTTGCAGCCCATTGTTTATCAAATGGCACCCTGAATCTTCTGCGTCATATTTTCTTTGACTTAAATACTTTTATTTAACTAACACAATGTGTATGATGGCAAACAAATAAATTTTAAAAAGCAGGACTCCTGTGGAAACAAAGTTTACAATTTCACACACAGATTAGATGCTAATTTTCCTAATGAAATAGAACACTTGCATATAATTCTGCTCCTCTGTACTCTAGATGAACTTGGAGCCTCATGCTGGATCTTTTCCGTGTGACAGCTGATTACAAACATGCTATAATCGCCTCACCTTCTTACATTTGTTTTTTCCTTTTTTTTTTTTTGGAGAGATGCTACATTTCCATTGTCATTTGGCTTCTGACCTTTTTGTTTCCTCCAGCTGAAACTGTTCCAAAAAATACCCCTGTCACCCTCCTCACCGGGGAGTTTTGAGGCAAGCCGACACGGCCAAGGGAGACGACCCTGGCCCACGCCGGGGCAATGCTCTACTGCACAGGGTTCCTGCGCCATTGCTGGGCAGGCAACCTGCCAGCAACTCACTGGACACCGGAAGGTTTTGGCTGGACCCCAGCACACTCCAGGATGGCAACTCCTACAATTTTTTAATAGCTTGAATCATTTAGAGTCTTAGCACTGCTCCAAATCACTCCGGGGCTGCTTAACCCTCCCTTGCTATGCCGTTGTGGCTATCAGAACCCATCTCCTCAGTCCTCTCCAGTGAAGCTGTTTTAATTTTTGCCTTCAAACATGGAATTAAACAAGAAAGTCCACGTGCGGTTTGCGAGGGCGGCAGGAGAGCCCTGCGAGGGCCTGCCAAGGACAGGCAGCTACACCGTGCCCTGCCGGCACCGCAGCGCCGCTGCCTTCTGTGCATCCCTCCTGTCCCCCTCCACTCGTGCCCATTTGCAAAAAATAATAATTATTAAAAAAAAAAAATCAACTGCTAAAATCCCTATATGTTCCCATGAGGTTTCCTCATGACTATCCCATGAGGTTTCAGATGGCTCCAGCCCTTCTAGGCTTAACAGCTTTGCTGTAAAGGATTAATGCACCAAAGGGTTCAAATATTTATGAGCATCGTGGAATGAGGCCAGGCGACGATCAGAGGGTGCTAGGGCTGTTACACTCATTTAGCATTTTTAAATGGTACCTTCTTCTCCAAAAGACAATATTAATACGTTTTTTTTTAAAAACCACAATATTCTTTTGATCTTACTTACAGTTTTCTTTGGAGATTTTTTCTTCAGGCAGCCAGGTGATCTGCACCTACAGAATGTCAGCAGTGTTTTGCTTTGTTTTTTTTTTTTTAAGCAAGGTACAGTTGTAAATAAGACCGCTGATGACTAAAGTGGCATGGGATCAATGTGTAAAGCTTTTTCAGGCTGTTTATTAGAACATCTCAGAAAGCCTGGTTCACTTTTTCCCTCTGCACAGGCAAGTTTCCTCTGCCTCCGTGTACAGCAACAGAGGAGAGAAAAACATTGGGAAGATGTTGGAAAATATGATAGTAAAACTGCAAACACTGACAGGTGGGCTCAGAGAAGGTAAACCTCTCCTTTATCACTTTGTTTTTAATGGACTAGATTTGATATCGAAGCGCTGCCCTCCTCTCCTGTTTAAGAAGGAGCCTATTTACAGAGGCAGGAGGAAAGGACACAGGGTGGGAGCGTCGAAGGATGGCGTTGGCATTTCACTCTAATTCCTCCCAGCTCTGCGGATTCACTCGAGTCACCTTTGCTCGCCTGCCTCCCTCACCGCCCCATCCTCAGGGAGCGCGGGGACCCCTCCTGCAAGCAGGGGTGCGCTGGCTCAGCCCTGGGATGCATACGGGTTCACCCCCAGGAGCAGCTCAAACCCCTTTCCAGATGTGGCCTCTCTGGGCTGCAGCTGCCCACCAGGCTGCCGGCTGCCCAATTTAGCTGGGCACAGCGCTCAAACCAGCGGCGAGGTGGCCGGCCGGAGAGGATGGCTCGGGCAGCGCCAGGAAGGGCGTCGATGGCGCCTCCCCAGCAATAAGCCGCCTTTTGGGGGAAGCTGTGTTTATGGTGGCTGGCGGCTCCCCGCCGGCCGAGCCAGGGCTGTACCCACAGCCTCGCCATGCTCACCACGCTGCCAGCAGCCTTGCAGGGCCACGGGCAAAATGAGTAGTGCAGTTTCTTGCTAGGAACATTTGAAAGCAATTTTAGAGAAACGTATCACATTTGGAAAACTCTGTGTCACGGGGCTGTTGCATTTCTAAGGCGGGGGGACAGGAGGTGGAGGTGCAGTGTTACACAGGCAGGAGGAAAAGGCTTGGCAGTGCTTTCGGCTCCACAAAATCTGAGCTGCCGTTAGCATGTTCGGAACAGCGGCTGGCCAAGCATTCAGGGAATTTTTTCCTTG